>NW_026035802.1:0-40780 GCF_019186545.1 Solanum stenotomum
ATTAGAAATAAATCTCACACAATAACAAAATCGATACGGGCCCAAAAGTGACTCAAATCCAGTAATAGAATAACAAAATTAACAACAACATATGAAATTAAAAGAAGAAAGAAAAGTAAAACGTCACCATCTTCTGCAGCTCGTTATCTTCATCAATGACCTTGAACGATCTCCTCCTCCTCGTTAAGTCGTTCTCACCTACTTGATCTTGAGATAAGTAATTGTAATTTTGTAAGTTTTGAATTTTATCCATCTATTAATAAAGTCAAAATCTTATTCAATCATTGCATTTCTTAATTTGTTTTCATAAAATTTGTATATCTTCAATTAAATAATTTTAATATATTATTAGCATAAATTGCATAAACATATATTGGAAATTAAATTTATAAACGCTATAATAAATCAATACTTAAAAAACTTTCTTTCTACTTTCTACTATATTAGAAGTGTAGGTTTTGAAAAGGTATCAATATGTGTGCATAATGGTAATTTAATGACATTTTTGACATTTACCTGTTGGCTTTCAACCTCTAGATTTGTGTTCATTGCATGTATCTCCACGTGTTTTTATCCAAGAGTAACAAATGTTCTTTTTTTGTTTTTATTCTTTATCAATAAACAATTTTTTTAGTTTCAATTCTCTTCCTCTTCCAGGTTTTCTTTGTTTCATTTTATCACTTGGCTATTTTAATTTCAACTCTGCTCCCCCAAATCTACCCAAATTTTCTTCTCTTTTATCTGTTTTCTGTATTTCTATTCCATTATTGTACCTCTACGTTTTTTCTTAATGTAGGATGATGATCTTTTATTTGAACTTTAGAAATTATTTTTACAATGTGATTGAATTTATTTTCTTGAAACTGATAAGTTTCACACTTGCATGTGATTCTTTTCTACAGGGGATTTCACACTCTCTAGGCAGAGATAATCGGGAAAATATTTTCCTAAAGAAGTAGTGAAGTATGACCTCCTTTTTTGTATTAGAAATTTCATATTATTTTAGTTCTTTCTACAAGATCATTATTTTAGAAATTTCAATAAGGATCAACAATTGAAAAGATTGTTGGGAAAAATAATCAAGTTGTTTTCATTTGGAAGTGCTTGATTTTGTTTCCTCCAGATGCTCTGATTCACAAATTTTAATATCACTTTAGGCAATATTCATCATATAATGACTTCATCACATAAATGAAAATTCTTAATACCTCTGGGGTGTTGATGAAATCGACTCAACCTTGAGAGATTATATTTACAACAGAGATTTCATTACAAAAAAATTGTGTTATAACTTACATGTAGAAAACAACATGGAATGCACAAAACAAACTAATCCAAAAAAGAGAGGAAATAACTATATTGAACAATTAGCAACATAAAAAGGAGAATACTAACAACATAGAGGGACAAGCAGCAACAAAACTAACCCAAAAGAAAATAGTGACAATAATTTCAAGATCGATTTCAAAATTTATTGTATTTGATTGTTGACAAGTAGGGTCTTGCGAGATTTTATCTTTGGATTACCGATTGAATTCACTGTTTTGATTCTTTCATGTCATTATATGATTTTATCGTGCTTACAATTATTTTTTATGATAGTACAGATAATATTACTGTGCGACGAGAGAATGCACGCTTTATTTTAAAGAAGAGGTGCCGATGTGCGAGGGAAACAACATAGGCATGACGCCTATGAGACTGTTCAAGATTATAAAAAGAATATTCATATAGTAGAACTTTTTCTATTATTATCATAATTGCAAATGACTTTACATTTTGGCAGTCTTCACATATTGATATGTGACACCAACCATAGATCTTTGTTAGAGGACTCAATGAGCCCAATTTTCCAAGTAATATCATTTGTTTCCTTATGTGAATTCATTAACAAATTTATGAGAATATTCTCGATAAACTAAGAATAGAGTATTGACGTATTGCTATTCAATTGTATTCTCCACTTTTTGATCTTTTAGAGATATTTATTGTTGTCTAGATTCGATTTAAAATGTTGGGCCCGTGCTTGCATGGGCGACCACATCTAGTACTATAATAAGTCTGAAACATAATTTTCTTATCTGAATTTTTTTTTTCTGTTTATTTTGATTCAAATTGATAATTTGATATATTATGTGAACATTTGGTATATATTATAAGTATATTATGTAATGTAAGTATTCTATTATTATACATAGTATATTATATGAATATTCGGTATATATTATAAGTATATTATGTAATGTATGTATTCTATTATTATAGATAGTATATTATGTGAATATGTCACATATATTGTAGGTACATTATGTGAATATTTCACAGATATTGTAGGTATATAATGTCATCTAAGTATTCTATTATTATAGATAATATATTATGTGTTGGTACATATTGTAACTATATCATGTAATGCAAGTATATATTCTATAATTATAGATGATATATTGTGTGAATATTTTATATATATTGTAAGTATAATATATAATGTAAGTATTTTGTTATTAGAGATAGTATATTATGTCAATATTTGGTATATATTGTAAGTGTACATGTAATGTAAGTATACTGTTAATAGAGATGGTGTATATATATGACAACACTATACTACAAAATTTAAATTTCAACTTTTAATTTTACAACGATAGAAATTATTTCAAAGTTTAAATTGATAACACTATGATTTCAAAATTAAATTGATAGAACTTAACTTTCAACTTCAAAAACTTTAACAAATCAAATTTCTTATTTCTTATTTTAAAATTCAAGTTACAAATTTCAAATGTCAAAATGATAATTGAAAAATATACTATATTTTTTGGAAAAAAAATATTCTAATTTATTTAATTACATGGAAGATGAAGTTGGATATAGAATAATAAGCAAGAACTAATTAGAAATTAGAAATTATAGATAGATGGAGAAAAGATTGCCTGAAAAATAAAATTTAAAGTTTCAACTTTTTAAATTCACAACGGTTACAACTATTTCAAAATAAGTAGATAACAATAGACTATATTAATTAAAACTCAAATTTTCAAATTAATACCTTGAAGAATGATTTAACGTTGTTAAAAAAAAGGAAACTGATCCAGCCCACAAACACAACCCGTTAAGATCCATGGACCCATGACTCGACCCAACCCGATAGACGCGGAAAAAAAGAGTAGAAGGTATGGGCTGGACTGAACGGCCCAATCCTACTGTTGAACCCGACCCAATACTGGAACTCGGTGAAATTTTTTTATAGTGGGCCAGATTGAGTCAGATCAGCCCAATTAAGTATCTCCAAAACTTAATATTTTGAGGAGGAATTGACACAGACATACAACTACTATATACAATTGGCAATATATAGCCCAATATTAATTAGCAATTAATAGTCCAAAAAAGCAGAAGCACGTAATAGCCTAAAGGATATAAAGACTTTTTATAGTTTTTTTTAAACCATGTGCAACAAACCAGCATTAATTAAGGAGACGTGGGATTATTTTTTCTTCCTTATTTTTAACTCCTATAATTAAGGAAGTTAGCTTTTCAGTTTCTTTAAATTCTCAAACTCAACTTTATTATCACTCTATTTTTCAAAAAAAATATTAAACACAGTTTACAACAACATAAATATATATTTGATTGTAATTTTATAATTTATTTTTTTACCAACCGATAGTAATTAGTTTATTAAAAAACAGTTGCCTACTTTTAAGAAATGAAAAAAAAAATTATTAATTAACCCATTAAAAGAAGGTTATATCAACTTTCAAGGAAGGATTTTTTTAATTCTTTAATTAACTTATCAAAAGACGGCGACTACTTTTAAGGTAAAGAAATCATATTATTAGTGCTCAATTAACGTGTATTAATTATCAAATAATTGACAATAATTAATCAAATAATATAAGAGGCAATGCTTTTTATTAGAAACTGTAATAACACGTATGCAAAAATTATAAAATAATTGAAGTTGCAATTACATAATGTATACACTAAAAAAATTCTATATGTGTACACAAAAAATCATTCATAAAAATAGGCGTGTAAATTTTATTGATGTATACAACAACTGTAGCATGTATATTTAAACTTATAATGTATACATAAGAATGTTACCAACAATTATAGGTTATAATTATAATGAATACAAGAATGAAGTTAATATGATAAATGTACATGTGATTTTTGTTATGTATACAGTAGTTGCACTATGTATACATTGATTCGTATTCATTTATGTATTCATTGGTCTGTATTTACCTAATAAATTTGTATACATTTATTCAAATTGAGATTGACATTTATTGGTATACATTGGTTTGTATTCATCAAAATCAACATTCTAATTTTTTACGAGGATCTTATGAGAACATTTATTACCCATGAAATTGAAAACAAAAATTCCAAATACTATAACCTGAATTTTTGCAAAAAAAAAGTTTTAAATTTTTTAATTTCACAAATCACGAAATTTCAAAATTAAGTGAAAAAAAACACTATATAATTATATATTAAAAGAAGATTTTGGGAGGACCAATGGATAAACATACATCTGATTTGCATAAACAAAGTAAATTAAGGAGAATAAGAAAAAAATTAGAAGAGCAACAAATATACATGTGAAAAAGATTTTAGAATTAAAATTAAAAAAAGGATTAATAACCTAAATTTTCGCAAAAACAAAATTGAAAAAACCTCAATTCCACAAATCATGAAATTCAACAATTAATTGGACAAGCACAAAATTATATATAAAATAGTATTATTAGAAGTATCCATGCATAAACATATTTTTATATCTGATTTTCATAAACAAAGTGAATTAAGGAGAAGAATAAAAAAATTGGGAGAGAAATGAATATACGTATAAAAAGAATTCTAGAAAGAAAATAAAAGAGACTAAAAAGAGAAAGAAGTCTATTTTAAAATGGTTGACAAACAAAAAGGAGAGATAAAAAAGGAATAATAAAACATTAAATTTTACCTTTTCAAGAAAAAAAAGAAGGAGCAATCAAACGTGTTTAGAGAAAAATAAGGGGAACAAAAATACATTTTTTAAGAAAAAGCAAAATAACCATTGAATGCCAAATAAATAAAAGAAAGTCCTTTTTTTGCCAATAAATTAAAAATGGGCTATTTTTTGCCAATTTAATCTATAAGTTGTCATGTTGTGCCATTTATTCTATTTTGAGGTTGTATGGGCTTTATGCATTTATTTCATTTTCCACTCTTTTATCTCTAGAAAAGTTTAAAAAACCTCTTTAATTAAAGTCCTACTGCCTTCTTTAAGTATTATGTCATATTATATCGTATTATATTGTGTTGTATTGTATTGTATTATATTGTTTTAATGAATACATCGTTTGAATAGATCATTGTATGGTTTCCATCGTTGCATGCATAATATCACACATCAGAAATTTGAATGATTAACCTATAATAAAGTAGGGTATGAGGTAAAACTTGTAAGGTGAAGGATAAAATATAATTATTAAATAATAAGTAAAGATAAAATGGGAAGAAAATATTAAGGTAACGATACGATAATACTATAAATTTAAGTGATAATTAAAAGAAAAAATATTAAACTAACAATACAATACAATATAACCGATAACAACTATACAAAGAAAGTGTTACAGATAAATAGATTATTATAGAGAGGAATATATTCCCTACGTTGGGTGGCGTTTGACTTTAGATTATGACCGCTAGGGATTTTACTAAAGTTTTTGGGAATTGTTTTTTCCCCATTTTGGGGATTAATTATTATATAGAGGATCCACACTTACTTTTTGATGAGTATGAAATCTTCCTAGATGCTCAAATTTGAAGTCCTATCAGTGTAAACACACTTCTTTTTTTTTTTTCTCTCTTTTATGACATTAAAACACCAAATAATAACTGAAAAGTAATTCCACCATCACTAGCTTTACTAAAAGTTCTCTTAGCTTTCATGCTAAAAAGTTAGCCATGGTTTTCATGCATTGCTTTTCCACTTTTTAACTGTTTCAGATCATTTGTTTTTTTCTTTTCTTTATACTACCTCTTCTTCGTTTATTTGTCAAATTTTGACTTGATATACATATTTGATATATTAAGTTTATCATTTTATCACTATTAATTGATAAGATTTAGAATATATTCATTTACTAGATTTTTCAAAGGCATACTCAATGTTAATAAATTGTGTATAATAGAAGAAAAAAAATTGTTCTTCCTTGATTTGACAAAAATAACAGATAAAAATAGAAATCAAATTAAAAAATATTTGACAAGTAAATAGAGACGAAGAGAGTACTTCAGAGTTTTTAAAAATAATACTCCTCCGTCCAACAATAGTTGTCCACTATACTATTTCGAGATGTCCAACAATATTTGTCCATTTTATGAAATAAATGGTTAATTTACACTTAGTTCTCAGTTTACTCTTACCATTAATTATGGTCATTTTCCTATTACATATTTCAAGATATTGTATTTATTATATTCAAAGAGTGATATAGTAAAATTATTCTTTTATTCATAATTTCTTAAAAAATGTGCAAAGTCAATAGTGGTCAGTGGACAAATATTGTTGGATAGAGAAAGTATATATACGAAGACTTTTTTTATAGAATTATTTCTTTCTATTCCAATAGTAAAAACGAATGCATGTGGTTTTGTTATTCGATTAATTATTTGCTAAATATAACTTTAATTTCTAAGTAGCTGAAATAGCCTATTTGTACTTAATTGAAAAACTATGGACGTTTAATTTTAGTTGTATGAGATATAGAGAATTAACTTGAAAAAAATTAAGTTGTATACTCCACATAAGAAGTTAGATTAAGCTTATACCAAAATTAAGCCATATTGTCTGGATTTAAACAATACTTTATTTTTTTCTAAAATAAGAAATATTTTCCAAAAATCAAATAAACCACAACTTAATCCAAAATACAACTTTTAGCCAGCTGAGTTGTTTTTAAACAACTTTTTCAAAATCTCGTTTTTATTTATTTTTTCAAAAGAAACCGAGACCAGTCCTATTATTGCTGTCTAAATAGGGAAAAAGGTCAAAAATACCCCTCAACTTTGTTTTATTGGTTGATTATGTTCTTACCGTTAAAACGAAGTTATTATTATCCCTGCCGTTACCAAACTTGTCACATGTACCCCTCAATTGGATGGAAAATCCCAAATTAACAAAAATAACCCAATTTATTTAAATTAACCGATTTTAACCCGACCCGACCCATCAAATGATATAATCCACATATGTTCATCTTCATTTTTAACCTAATTTATCTGTCTCCCTATTTCCTACTTCCTACTGTTCATCTTCATCACTTCCTTGAGCTTCAAATCAAACATTCTTCTTCGCCTTCTTTTTCGTCTTTTCCGCAGCTCACGTCTCGGGCATCATTATGCCATTACAGGCATCTCTTCAATACCCCATTCTCTTCCTTAGAACCTGCCCTAAATCCGATACTTCCAGCAACGTTTAATTCGAAATCTCATTAACTATCGCTGATAATTTCCCTGATGGTGCCAACTTTGATTCGTGAGCTAATGTTGTGAAATTTGAACTGATTAACGGTTTAATAAAGCTGTTGAAATGGGTTTCAATTTTTTTTTGAATCTTGGACTTTGGAATTGTGAATGCACATAAGGTGTTTGATATGTGGAAATAGTTCTGGAGTGGTGATACAGAGAATTAGAAATAAATCGATTGAAACATCCCATGATTATGGCATAAAAGCTTCTGACTGAATTGCTAAGGCTTTGTAATGGTGCCGGAATAGTGATTACGGCGACGATGGATTTAATCGTCTGGGAAGTAAGAAGGTTTGGGAAGTTGAGGTTTTAGTCTTACTTGTATTTACTTAGTCCCATAAGGTTATGGAAATGTTATTCATGCTTTAAAAATGTATTTTTCCTCCATTGTTTTTTGCCTTGATATTTATATAAAAAAGATGAAGATGAACAAAGCGGGTCATATATTAGATGGATCGGAATCGGGTTAAAATTGGTTGATTTAAATTGTTGATTTGGGGTTTTTCATCCAATTGAGGGGTACATGTGACAAGTTTGTAGACGGCAGGGGGCAAAAATAACTTCATTTTAACGGTAAGGGTATAGTCAACTAATAAAACAAAGTTGAGGGGTATTTTTGACCCTTTTCCCGTCTAAATATCCAAATAAAAAATGTTCTTTCTCTGTTCTAAAATACTTGTCTCATTTCATTTCTCAAAAGTCGAACTATATGAATTTTGATCAATATTTAAGATATATTTTTTCATCATATTAATATGAGAAAACTTGAAATTTAGTTATTGTTGTAGTTAAAGAAAATATTAAAATTATCGAAAGAAAAAAATTAAATAACTATTGTAGATATTATTGTGTTGTGGTATGAGAAACACATTCAAATTAACTCCAAATTTTCCTCCAAAAAAGATATAATCAAATATGTAAGAGATTTACATTTTTGTTTCTGAAAAAATAAAATCAATTATGGTCATGCTTTTGACTTTCATTCCGAAAAATAAAAATAAGACTCAAATATGATAAAACAATAATAGCAAAAATCCTAACAAGAACAAAACATAAATAGGGATATTAATTAATCACTGCTAATCAACAGAAGTACTAGAATATATAATTGTATAATTGAAAAGTTTTAATTAGTATATATATTGATTGGTTGTCAACATTAATGTCATCTGCTTGGCATGTAATGCCATCTATTTAATGTGTGTTTTGTTCTAATTATATTTCTACCAATTCAAATCTCTTTGTTTCGACAGGTAAGTATATATGTATGTGTTAGCCAATAATTCAGTAAGTAGTAACATCATTTTGACACTTAAAATAATGACTACTTATCTATGTCATTTCATTACTAATTAAACCCTTCCTTTCTTAGACATAATATCACATTAATTGGTAACCTCCAATTATATATCTTTTCATGCTCTATTGTTAGGCAGTAACGGAATCAGAAATTTTAGTAAAGTTATCCAAAAATAATGGTATGTGGCTGTCAAAAGTGTCCAAAAATAATGGTGCGTTGTCAAAATAAACAAAAAAAATATTGTGCTATTTGGGGTTTGAACATGAAACTTCTTCATTCAAATGGACACCCTCACTACTGCATCAAAGGCATGACTTTTGTCAAGGGTGTCCAACTTTAAATATATATTCTTTAAATGTAGAATTTGACACACACACACACACATATATATACAACATGATTTTTCAACGAAGAATGTCCAGTTGGGTGGCTAAAGATCCGCCCATGTTGTTAAGCAACTACCTACCTTCATATTTCACTTTTTTTGTACAGCTTGAGAGTCGCTCCCTTTTTTAGTAGAGACGAACTCAAAATTTGGAAATAATAGGTGTATCACAAACGTGTTTTAAGATTCTCAAATGAAAATGAAAATGAAAAAAACAAAAAACAAAAAAACTCAAAAAACGAGAGGGGCACAAGGTTTAAACCAGTGAACCAATTAGTTTTAGTGTTCTTATAGTGCCTAATGAAGTATCTCATATCTCAAGCTATATACACATATATATACATATTTTTTCTTGAAATTAATAGATGCACGTGCACGCTCATACATAAATTTCAAGCTATATATATATTCTTAAAATTAATGAATACACGTGCACCTTCATACGTATACATGGTTCCGCCTCTACAGTCGCATCTTGTAAAAATTAAATAAATCTAATTGAATGAAAGAAAAAAGGATCATTGTGGATGGAATAAGGCAAGGGGTAAAAGACAAATTAGGATAATGTAGGGCATAAGTGATTATTAAAGAAATCTGCTTGGACAGCCTGTTAAGCAGATTGACATAAAGAGACAAGGACTGCCTTTTCTATCCTCCCTTTAGGATTTCTTTTTTAAAAAATAAAGGGAAAATGCATAAGTACCCCCCAGCCTATGTCCGAAATCCCAGAGACACACCTAACCTTTACTAAGGTCCTATTACCCTCCCCCCCCCGAACTTAATTTATCTATAATATTCTACCCCTTTTCTGCCTACGTGGCACTATCTTTGAAAAAATGTCAACATGCACTGGGCCCACAAAGATAGGGCCACGTAGGCCAAAAAGGGGTAGAATATTACATATAAAATAAGTTCGGGGGGGTAATAGGACCTTAGTAAAGGTTAGGTGTGTCTCTGGGATTTCGGGTATAGGCTGGGGGGGTACTTATGCATTTTCCCATATAAATATAATAATATGATCAGTTTAGAAAGATGATAATGCATGATCAAATAAAACATTACATTATCACAAAACAATGTGAATCAAAATATTAATCACCTCTCTTTTGACATAATACGTGCCATTAATTTGGTCACTCCTCTTACTAGTGGTATCAAACTTCTTAAATTGGATATCATTTATCTCTCCCATCTAATCCTATTTTTTTTTTTTTATAAGTCAAAGTAATACTTTGAATAGACAGAGAGATGCTCTTCCTACGGCCTAAGAGCGTATTCGTTCAAAGAGCTATGATTTTATGTTATTTAGCTTTCACATAATACAAGTTTACCATCTTAAAACATTATCAATTACTACTACTTTTCTCTACATTTTTTACTCCTAATATACAATTAAACTTTTCTATAATGAAGTTAGGTATGACAAATATTTTTTTTTTGTTCAATTTTATATAAATTTACGTGTTTATTTTTACACATTCAAAATTAAAAATTACAATTGTCAACTGATGTCAAGTTAAGGATCGTGTTGATGTATGATATTAATATTTTTGATGAAATACTTTCCAAGTGGACTGCAATAAAGGAACCTCCATCAAAGTTTGTGTCAGAAAAATAAATACAAACATATGGATCATATTTTGAAGAAATAAATAGAATAAAGAGGATTTAGTGGGAAGATATTTTGTTAGTACTCCATATTAAAATAGTGAGTGAATGATAGTAGGGCCAAAGAGTACATATTCTATCAGATTTTTAACCTTAAAAGAAGCAAACACTATCAACCTCAGCCATTACAAGAGTGGGACGCTATTCCATTTTAGGAAACGTCACTTTAAATTAAGTCATTTGGTCTGGCTGGCTGCACACTACACCACCCTATAGCTACCACCTCTAATCTAACCTCCAAAAAAATACTCCCTCCGTTTTATTTTATATGAATTAGTTTGATTCGATGAAACAGAGTTTAAGAAAGAACGAAAGACTTTTGTAACTTGTGGTAAAAAATAAATAATAGATGTTTATGTTGCTATAAATCATTTCATTATGAGTAAAATTGATATTTTAAAGTTAAATTGTTACTCCCTCTGTTCTCGTTTATACGACTCACTTTTCTTTTTAGTTAGTCCCAAAAAGAATTTAACTTTAAAATGTCTTACCCTTAATGAAATGATTTACATCCCCACAAATATTTATGATTTATTTTAGACCACAAATTTCAAAAGTGATCATTTCTTTATTAAACTATGTGTTGAGTTAAACTAAGTCATTTAAATTGAGACGGGGAGTACTTAATGTATAAATTTGTTATTTTTATTAGAACTGATTATAAAAAGAAAGTGAGTAATAAGTAAATAAAGTAATAAAAAAGAGTCATATCAATAATCAGGCATGAAAAAGGGGAGATGTTTGTATTATTCGATTTTGGAGGCTTTTTGCAAAGGCAAAATAGGGTTCTCCTCTTTTACCTTTGCTATTCTTTGGTGGAGTTTGGCTAAACGCACAATGGCTAAAAGCTTTACTCTTCACATCTTCAAGTGTTCAAGTGACTAGTGAATTCATTCCGGTCTCATCAATCATTCATTTGTCACTCCAAATATTGAATGAACATTAGCCACTTGTTATAATTTGTGATGGTTGAAAATTAAATGTATAAAAATTAGTCTATGAAATTATAACTCATTTCATTTATTTAAGTTAAACTGATTATTAATCTATTTATTCAGTAGTTCAATTCATTTCAACTCATCAAAATTTGGGTTAATATTCAACTCAAATGATTCATAAATAACCTTGTCAAATATTTTTAATTTTTTTAATTTGATATGTTTTGGTAGCGTGCCACAATAATTTTATTTATTAGATAGTAAAAATATTTTTAAAAAAAACAAATAAAAATTATTAATAATTGGGAGGGTTAAATTTTGACTTACTTTTTAATCATTCAGCCTAATTAGCCTGACTCATTTTGATTTGTTTAAACTCATCTATCTAATTTTTTTGACACATAGTTGAAATCACCTTTACTTTTAGTGATCGTGATCCAGGAGGAAAACATGTTTGATAGAGAATGTTTTGATCCAATTAGTGATCTCTTAGTGCAAATTTAAACCAGTCAGTTTAATAAAGCTTAAATATTGATGGTTAAATTGGAATATAAGGGATGAAAATTATTCACTTCTAAATTTGTTTTAAAAATTTAATCCTTTTAGGTATGAATAATGCACACTTTTCACTTATATTCTAATTTGATTTTTAAAATACTTATTTTATCCTTACATAATTACTTTCGTCTTTCTCTTGCTTCTTAAAATATAATGACTCTTTCTGTCTAATCTACATAACAATTTTTTTATTAAAAAATAAATATTATCAACGAAAGAAACATAGTATGAATTATTAATTAACTATATAGGTTAATCCGTTAATGACATTTAAAAATGGAATCAATGAGCAGAATAAAAAACTTCATTTTATTACTAATAATAATCAAAACAATGGTATTTTACTATATAAGAAAGGGGCTTGGGCAATCCTCCTATCTTTGAGCTAACTTTTGGGGTGTGAGTTAGACCTAAGACCTAATTTAACATGGTATTAGAATAGGGTCCATCTCACTCAATGTTGGGGCCCCCAAAATAAAAAAAATTCTCACGCAGCAGATGCTAAGCACTGGGCGTGAGGTGGGGTGTTAAAGAATGACAAAAGTCTCACATTGGTCGTTAATGAGTTGGGTGGACTCCTTATAAGGCTTGGACAATCCTCTTCTCTTTGAGGTAGCTTTTGGGGTGTGAGTTAGGCCTAAGACCTAATTTAACTATCACGACCCAGACCATCGTGATTGGCACCCACACTAACCCTCCGGTGGGAGAACCATTACTACATCCCAGACTAAACAACTTAATGAAAACTAAAGCATTTAAAGATACGGAAGCAGATTTAAATGACTAAAAGAAATACGGAGTTCCCATAAACTCCCCAAGTTTTAAACAAATAACTTAACCAAACTAATGCGGAATAACAACCCCTAGAACCTGAAAGTCAATGTACCAAAACTCTACTAACGATAAGTCTAAGAACAAGGGGTACAGCCCCGAAACTAAAGAAACACCTTAAATAAATAGTTTGAGTCCGAACAAAGTGGACTTAAACAAGAAAGATCCATGGCAGCCCGAAAGAAATGGCTCACCCTTGAATCCGATCGCGCTCAATAGTCACCTAGCTGAGGTCTATCAATAGCCACTTGAAGATGCCTTATACTCAACAAAGAAAGAGAAAGTGCAATATCAGTACACAACCACAGTGTATTGGTAGGATCACGCAGCTATCCCATTAAGTGTAACATACATTAGTCAATACAACAATATAATCACATGCACATATCGAACATATACAATATCATCAATATATACAAACAAAAAACAACTTCACAATTCTCACATATCACAGTTATATCAATTTAGAGCAACATACCATCTTCCAATATCAATCATCAATAGATATGAACGAACTCATCACAAGTAGATACACAACACAATTCAATGGTCCTCTCACAGAACCCAATTCAATGGTCCTCTCATGGAACCCAAACCCAAAATGTTAACATACCGGAACGTGGTATCCGATCTAATGTTTATGCCCGAACGTGGCAATCGATCCCATATTTATGCCGGAACGTGGCAATTTATCCCAGTTAGTTATGCCGAAGCCTAGCAACCGATCCTAATTAGTTATGCCGAAACGTGGCAACCAATCCCAGTTAATTATGTCAGAACGCGGCAATCGATCCCAGTTAGTTATGTCGAAACATGGCAACCGATCCTAGTTAGTTATGTCGAAACGTGGCAACCGATCCATTCAACACACCACAATCACAACCACAAGTATATTCTCAATAATCATACATTCAAGAAGGGATTCATGGTATACAGTTATTCGTTCATACTCATACAATTAGTGTGATCAACAATGCAACATTCACATACATACATGCATCAAAATGAAGCAAGAACAAGCATATACCACACAATCATGAAATCACAACCATCACCTACCTCGAATCCAAGCTTGAATCCCCTAAGGCACTTGAATCTTCCCTTTCCGAATTCTTTTCGTTTGTTCTTGGTCTACAAACAATCAATATAATACGGGAATCGATAAACAATCACTAATTACCCGAATTACTAACAATTATATGAACCCTATATCAAACCTATGATCCCAATTATCCAAATTATGGTTGTTTCCACCATAGAATCTATAACAAAACACTTCCCCATCGATTATTACCCATTCTATTACGTTCTACGAATCGAAAAATGGATTTGGGGAGTGAAAAGCTTACCTTTAGCCTCAAGAATGGTGAAAAACGAGTAGGAGTCGCCTGGGGTTCGTTCCTTAGCTCTAAAAGTTGAAAAGTGCATAATAAGGTTGTTTAGGGGTTTATTAACGACCTGAAGTCGCGTCGAGCCCGCCACAGCGGCCACCACCCCGCTACAGCTGCACCGCCAGAGCGACCAAATGTAGCGCCAAAGCAGCTTACACGAAACAGGGAGCTATTTAAAGAACTCCAAAATCCCCATTTCACCACACGCCTCTAACCAACGACGCTTAGAAAATACCTTTCATGCTAAGATCGATTTTGGGAGTTCCGCCCACTTGAATTCAATTCTGTAAAGTCGTACGGGTTCTTTAACGAGTTATGTAACTACTCATGTAATCAAAATCATAATTAACTCACCCGGTTGTTACCAGATTTCCCTACACCTTAAAGACTCCGATTTTGTCCAAATATGGACTAGGTTGGAAAAATCCAAATACTACGAAAAAGTTTTCTGACCCCAATTCTTTCTCCATTGACTTTTCCCTAACGACGAAATCAGGTCGTTACATTAACATGTATAAGCACACAGTTGATCGTCAAAAATGTCAACTTCAGTTGTGTGCTTATTTTCAAATTGAGTTGCTTGGATTATTGGTTTAAGCCTGGCAATTAAAGTACAAGGTCTAGGGTTCAGACCTTACCAACATCATTCTTTTTATTTCTGTTTTAATCTCAACTTATTTACTCATTTGAGGCTTTTGACATTTCGGATTACGTAAATATATTTCGTAATCATATTTTAGTTATTCCATTTTCTATATTATATAAAAATATTTTTTAATTATTAAATTTCATAGAAAATATTTAGTTTTATATAATTAAAAAGATATTATTATTTTTATTTTATTATTAATATTATTATTATTATTATTATTGTTATTATTATTATTATTATTATTAATATTATTATTATTATTATTATTATAAGAAACCTTATCTACATAAATGAATTCATACTATAAAAGACATATTAAATAAGTACTACGTAATTAAGTGTAGCAAATATTTACGATGTTATAAACTTAAATTTTTTATTTATTTGTCTATCTTTTAATCTATAAATTACACCTTTTATTTTGAATATTAATGTTAGATTGTTAATATTATATTATTATTAGAAAAAAAAAAGTATCATTGTATTTAAAAAATTAAAAAGACCACTAATAAACATTACGAATTTCCAAATAATGATGATTATTATATTATAAGAAAACTTTGCCTACTTAAATGAATTTTTACTATAAAAACATATTAAATAAGTACTATTTAATTAAGTGTAGTAAATATTTACGATGTTATAAACTTAAATTTTTTATTTATTTGTCCATCTTTTTATCTATAAATTACCTTTTATTTCGAATATTAATGTTGCATCGTTAATATCATATTATTATTAGAAAAAAATAGTATTAAATTTTAAAAAAATTAAAAATACCACAAATAAATATTATGAATTTTCAAATAATGATGATTGGACCCGTGCAAATCATGAGCTTCCCATTTCTAGTCTATTTATACAAGTGAAAATAATAGTCAATAATAACATTAGAGATATATTTCATAACAAAATCCTAAAAGATTATTTATTGATATTGTAAATGAATTTTAATTATAATTTAGAATATACTCTATTAAGAGAAAAAAAAATTAGTTTTTTTTACTATCTAAGAAATGATAATAACCAAACACCTTACCGTCAACATGTATGATTCATCACACCGACCTATTTTTATAAATTTCTATTAAATAAAAGTGATATGATTGGACTTGAATGGATCTTTCTGAAGCTTACCATATAAATATTTATGTCTTTTGACCAAATTGCCATTGTGAAGCCCTTATTTTTCATCAGTTATTTTGCATAAATTGGGCCCCGCAAGTTTTTTTTTATATATTTTACGCGTAACTTTAAAATGAGTAGTACAAAAAAGAGCAACTTTCACATATAGCAAACACAAAATTCATATTTGTATGTTATAGCAAAGTTTGCATAATTGCTCTCCATAGCAAACATAAATATGTATATTTTGCTATACATATACAAAAGAAATCAGTTGTATAATCTGCTTTGGTATACATATACAAAAAGATCAATTGTATAAAGTGAGAGAGGCGAGTGAGTGAGCGAGATTTGGGAGAGTGGTGAGCCAGATCTGGGAGAGGGGAGAGAGGGGAACGAAAATATATGTATATAAACAATTTTCACGCATTTTATACATTTGTGTTTTTGTATAAAGTGAGAGAGCGAGATCTGGGAGAGGGGAGAGAGGGAACGAAAATATATGTATCTATACAATTTTCTCTCTCTTTATACAAACACAAACGCATTTTATACAATTTGCGTTTTTTGTATAAAGTGAGAGAGGCGAGTGAGAGAGCGAGATCTGGGAGAGTGGCGAGCGAGATCTGGGAGAGGGGAGAGAGGGGAACGAAAATATATGTATTTATACAATTTTCTCTCACTTTATACAAACACAAACGCACTTTATACACTTGCATTTGTATAAAAAATGAGAGAGGCGAGGGAGAGAACGAGAGTGGCAAGCGAGATTCACCAGGAGAGGGGTGAAATAGCAACAGTTTGCTATGGGGTACAATTAAATCAAACTATATTTATAGCATTTAATTTGAATTAATAATTTGCTATTATATACAATTTTCCCTACAAAAAACGGGGTCATTTGAACTCTTCATTAATTATAGCTTTCACAATTTCTGTTTTATTGCAGATTGATTTGAAAGACTTTTCAAGAAAATTTTAATAGATACAATACCTTCAAATAAAACGAGAATTCTTAACTGATTTTTTTACAAATTTTTATTTTCACAATCAAATTACCTCATGAATCTTTAACAGATCAGTTCATGAGGCACACTTAATCTGATTGTTGTACTTCTTTGCTATTTCGAACTGAAATTTGAAATTCCTCTATTAGCTTCATTATAACAATTTTTCTTTACTTTTTTAATAATTTATAATAGGCATAATATCTAAATATGCCTTTTAATTTTGTCTTAGCTCACATTTATGCCCTCTAATTTTGGATACGTAAAAGTAGATACTTAAAGTTATATAAAGTTGAATAAATAGACACACACATTCTACATGTCAATTTGCATTCTACGTGGTGTCCTACATGTATTATGTCACGTAGGACTCATATGTTTGTGCCTATATTTCCATCTGGATTTTTTTTCATTCTTTTCCTTGGTCGTTCAAGCATCCTTTTGTACCTAGGTGGCAAGACGAATTTCTTCCAAAACAAAAACAAATTTAATATACATGATAAAGTGGATAATAGATACATTAAAACAATATATTCTCTTCCACACTGATACATTAAAAAAAATTCACATGTATCTGATACGTTATAGTAACAACACACTGAATCACAGCTATAAAACCCATTACATATGCATCAAACTAGTAATGTATCAAGTTGTAACCAGTAATCTATCATGACTTATATATCCCTATACAAATTCAAAAATCAAAAAATACTTATTAAAGCACAAATAAAAAATAAAAAGATAAATTCACATGTATCGATACTTTATATTATCAGCACACAAAATCAAAGATCTAAAAACACATTACATATACGTCAAACTAGTAATGTATCAATTTGTAATCAGTAATGTATCACGACTTATATAGCAATATACAAATTCAAAAATAAAAAACAGAGTGTATACGTAGAAAATCCAAACAATTACACCAGTTGATACTGTAATGACCTGTTAAATCATTTTGAGAATTAATCCTCTCTTTCATAAAAGATCTTTTCTGTAAATTTTAAATATGAATTTTATATTATTCATTTAACTACTGTTCAAGAGATCGAGAGCATCCGAAATGACTTGGATGGACGTACGCAAACTAAGATAGAGACAAGACAGACAATCCCTACCTTAGAGTCCAGACTCATGGAGGCAATGAGCATTATTGATGTTATAAAAGAAAAGATAGGGGCACTCAAAGAGCAGGTCAACATTGGTGTGACTGAGACCGCGAGAAATATTGTTGTTGCGAGGAAGGCAAAGATCAAAGTTCCCAAGCCACTAGTGTTCAAAGGGGTCCGTGATGCACATGAAAAAAGAGAACTTTCTTTGACACTTGGAAATATATTTTCAATATAGAAATGTAAGGGACGACAATGCCAAGATCAACATGATAGTGATGTACTTGTCAGACACTGACATGATATGATGGAGACAAAAATCGGTTGATGCTAAGAGAGGCATATGCACAAGTAGCACATGTGATCAGTTTAAGGCCGAGTTTAAGTGACAGTTCTTCCCAAATAATGTCTTATACGAGGCAAGAAAAAATTTAGAGAGTTGAAGCACACAAGAAACATACCGGACTATGTCAAGGAGTTCACAACCCTTACGCTTCAAATATCCATTCTCACCAACAATGACTTGTTGTTCCACTTTATAGATGGATTGCAGAATTGGGCTAAGCAGGAATTGCAACGACGATAAGTCATTGATATAGACCAAGCCATAAAAAAAGTCAAGTCTTTGATGAAATTCAGGAATGAATAGTATGACAAAGATGGAGGCAATAAGTCAAATGATGCCATTTCTAAGGGTGGAGAAGACTCTGGTAAAAGCAAAAAAGTACATCAACAACACTACAAGACTTAAGATATCAAGAAGTTCGATAACAAGAAGTCAATTGGTCATCAGAGCTACACGAAAAATAAATCACAGTCCGAAAAGAAGGGATGTTACATATGCAGAAGGACAAATAGTTTTATGGATTGCCTTGACTTAAACAGTCGTAGCGCTATGGTGCATAAACAGATGGAGCAGGAAGAGAGTTCGGTCACAACTCACTTAGGAGTGATTGGACTGTGTGGAGCTATTAAAAAGTCAACTAGCCAAGTTAGCAATAAAATTTAGTACGTGGACCTGATCATTAACAATAAGCCTGCTTGTGCATTGATTGACACTGGAGCAACTCATAATTTTATGACCGAGGCTGCAACAAAAAGACTAGATTTGAAGCATGCTCCAACTAACTCTCGCGTCAAGATCGTGAATGTTGATCCTCAAAATGCTCATGGTGCTGCTAACAGTGTTGATGTGAAATTGGGCTACTAAAAAGGTACGACAAACTTTATCATTACAAAGATGAATATCTTTATTATTATTTTAGGGCAAGATTTCTTCACACATTGTCATGCCTTGATTGACCCCTACTTTCATTGTCTATGGGTCATGGAACAAGAAGGGGATTGCATGGTGCCTACAGTGACTATACCACACAAATAGAATCAAGTACAACTTTCGGCTATACAGCTTGTGAAGGGGCTCAAGAAGGAGAGACCGATGTTCTTGAAAATCACTACAAATTTTGAGAGAGACAAAAAAAATCCATTGTCTATTCCCTGTCCATTGGAAGGAGAAATCGTCGGAAGAAGCTACACGAAAATGATATGAGGACTTGTGAATATTCAAAGATAAGATTCGAGAGTTTATGCAGCAGCAATGCGTCGTGGTCGTCGCAACACTAAGTGGGAGAGAGTGTGATGATCCACCATCACATCGGCGCCATGTAAGTGCCACATTGCACAAAGTTGCTCATGTGGAAATATTACATAGGAAAAAAACTAATCGTTATTGATGATTCTAGAGAAATATGGAAATTTCTTCTGAAAGATTATAAAATTGCATAGAAGGGTATCTCTAGAATATTCTAGGCATGTATAGAGTTCTGGAGAAGAGACCTACAAATTTCTACAAACAACCAAATATTATTTGCAAGAACTAGAACCAAAAAAATAGAACTTCAAATTCATCTTCAAAATTTTCAAATAAAGTGAAAAATATTTGTAATAGTATGTAGTACATCGTGTATGAGATCTAATATATCTACGATGTATATGTGTATCTATATTGAGATATTACACTTTTAGAGCAAATTAATTGTACATTTTTGATAAATTAGTTAAGTTGAATGATTTTACTAGTTTTTTAAATATGGGATAGAGACCATGTTTAAAATAAATACATTCAAATTCTACATATTCATTGCAAAAAGTATGACTAAATACAACTTCAATTCTAACTCCAACTTTGAAAATTTATATATTTTTTTTCATGTCGGTAATATAACAACACTTTTTATGTATTAATAAGTTATAATAAACTATATTTTTTTCGAGAAAGGGTCAATAAATATATATATATATATATATATATATATATACGAAATTGAGAAATTATGCTGGCATTAGACTTCTGGCCTAATTTTACCTCGTTAGGAAAGGTCTTGTTTTTGTCCTTCATTTTTAAATGAAGTTCCAATCTGATGGTAATTTAAAATGATATTCATGGTAAATTTGAACTTTTTCCTTTGAAGAATTTAGATACATAGAATTCACTCATTTCGATTAATAACTTTAGCGTTTTAACAAAATATATTTATTGAACTAATGTTTGTGTGTGAGTTTAATTTTTCTTGGTCACAAATAAATGCCCTATGCCCCACCTATTTACCATAAAATGTTATAGTCAATATAGTCTATATAGGAAAAAAACAAATATGAGAAAAGAAAAAAAAAAATTAGTCACGTTATTATTATTAATAGAAGGGTATTAAATAAGACAAAGATATCATAGTTATCATTTGCCCAAAAAAAGGACTGACTTTTTATCAATTTAATTGACCGCCCACGATAGTGGCAAAAATGAATTCTATTATTGAGTGTGAACCCACGTGAAACTTTGAAACTTTTCAATTTGACCCACCCAACTACAAAAAATAAATTTGCTTTTTCTTTGCATCATAACCATTATTCCCAATAAACCTATAAGTATGTCTTCTAGTCTATTTGCATACATATGATAAAAGGAAATTCGGGTTTGTGTTCGAGCTTTAGGTATGAAGAATTCTTAACAGGAGTGCTTTCCCTTGAATGATATCCTATACTCAGGGGTGTAGCTACATAGTCTTTAGGGTGTCCAAATTGGACACCCTTCGTCGAAAAATTATACCGTACGTATATACAAGTAAAATAATTTATAAAGTGATTAAATAACGTATTCTGGACACCCTTAATAAAATATGGTGTTATAGCCTAGTGGTTTAAGGTGTCTTGAAAGAGCCAAGCCTTTAAGCATTTGCGAGTTCAAATCTTGCTAGCAGCAGCATCAAGCCTCTTTTTTTCAAAAAAAATTATGTATATTACTCAGTTAATTTTAAAATTTCTAGTGCACTCATTCATTCAAAAGAAAAATGTACTCATGTACAATTTTTGAACACCTTTCATGAAATTTCTGGCTACACCACTGCGTACACTGCACATATTCGAACAAACAGACTCTAATACGGATATCAACATAAACTAAAAAATATAAACAAAGCAGTTGTTTCACATTTAACAATTTTCAAATTTTCACATCAATACTCTAATCCACACAATTTATAATTACGATACCAAACCCAACAAAAATTTTAACGTGGCCAGCCCACATTCAATTTTTCTTTTCATTTTCACTTTGTTATAAAGCTAAAATAGACAAGTTTAATATAGAATTATTATTAGTCTTTACCACAAAGAGTTTAGTATCACTCAAGCACTTTAAGAGTTCAAGTTATCTTTTGGTTTCATTTTTGTGAAATTTGTAAGGTCTAAACCTTGTTAGTTGAGGTCTATATTAGTATAAAATATTCATTTAGTTTAATACTATAATTCAGATAGATCAACATAAGCTGTTTTTTGGATAAATGTTCACATATATATAATATAAAGTTGTTTAGAAACAAGTTGAGTGAATTGTCTCCTTATTTTAACAAATACAAATGAATCAACTTTTTCTAGTACTTTGATTGATTAGCCAAAGTGGGCATTATCTTTTATATATGAAGAAATAACAAAATTAGAATAGCTAATCTTAGGATATTAGTGTTTAATTAGGCTTAAAAAAGGATAAAATGTTTTCAATTTGGAATGTTTTTAAGGTTAAACATTATAGTGCCGACACAAAAACAATAAAATTAATGATAAAAACAATGTCCATGACGAATGTTATTGAGATGTCTGTTTCATTCATGGTGCAATTGATAACACACAGCCTGGCCCAGCTCACACTTAATTGTGGGGTTTGAAAGGGATGTCCCCAAGGCTAGACAACCTTTTTTCCCTACGACATTTATTGATTCGATTAATTTAAATTAAAGATGAATAAATTAATATATATTATGTAAAGTTGATTTTTCATTATGAATACTTAAAAATTGAGATTTTTTTGAATCGTAACCGCGGTTTTTGAATGGTAAGTGTAGATGACTTGTTACATCTGAGGGGATTTTGCTTTGGGCTTCTTTTGTCACTTGGCCACTGAACAGCCTATCAATACCTATTTCTTCTTCAATTATTTCCTAAAATCATGCAAAAATAGAAACTTCGTTTTTTTTTTTTTCTTGTTTTGGTGGGTGGTGGGTGGGGAATGATTATAGCTCACTAATTGCAGATATTGAAAATCATAATGCAGAGAGTGAGTGAAAAAAAGTACTAAGGAAAAACAGTACTCTGGTTTTCATATACCCCACTATTAAATACTCGTTTGGACATAATTTTAAATCATGATTTAAATATTATATTAATTTAAAATTAGAATTAAATTTTTATTTGAATATATAATTTAAATATCTTGAGTTAAATTTGCTCTCATAAATATGAATCCCCGCAATTTAGGAAAACTATAAAAATAACTTTAAATGGGAGACTTCACTAAAAAGGAAAAGAGCATCCTTTGGGGTATGGAAAAATTGCTAATTTAGGACAGAGTGCATTTCAATCTTCATTCTTAAGTTTTTGTTTCATACAATAAAAACATGGCCTTCAATAATTCAGATCTGCTCAAAGTTAATAGATTTATAATTTAGCCAAAAGTAACTCAAAATGGTGCAAGTTTTAGTAGGTTTATGTTCTGTATGTATCAAACGTTATGTATCCCGTGCACAACGATATGTATCTCGTGCATAACGCTATGTATCCCGCTATGTGGAATGTATCAAACCTAATGTATCCCGTGCACAACACTATGTATCCCGCAAACATCATTTTTAAGGGATTTTTGGTAAATAGAAAACTAGAAGGGATAGGATGTTATTTAGTACTTATAATATGTGGTTTCTATAATTTATACTAATTTAAATTCACATCAGGTAGGCCCATTCGAAGAAAAATGCTCCTACCAATTAAATTAATTTTAATTTTTGAATTACATTAACTAGTCGTGTCATGAGCCAGTCAAGTTAATGGAAGGGAAATTTACGTGATAAACCAATTCAAAGATCTATCAATTAAATTATTCAACCTTAAAAATATTACATTTATCGAAGAATGATTTTTCTCATAAAAATTTTGAAAAGTCAACGCGGCATTTTCCCCCTCCCTCCACACCCCAAACGGACCCACCCTTTCTTTTAATTGCTTTCTTTTCTTCACCTTTTATTTCATTTCTTTTGTTTAGCTCATTCTAGTAAAGTTCTTTTGTTACTCTTTTTTTCTTCTTATATTTATGTTTTCTTACTCTTTTCCTTTTAATTATTATTTTTCATTTTTTTTGTTCGTATCTCCTAATGTATCGGTATTCAACGAGACATTTGATGCTTTTAACTATGAACAAATGTAAATTCTTAAGATACTTTTGTTATATTTTATTGTTTTTTATGTCTTTTGTACGGGAAAGTAAACCATGGCAAGAATACGGTAATTTTTTCTAAAAAGACCTTATGACGGATTGCAAACAAGTGATAACGTTCAATTACACACTCGAAAAAGAAATGTATGCAGTTATATGCAAAATAGTACTCAACGTATGAGGTCAGGGTCGAATTCCACAACGAACAATGTCTAGGCAATTGAAGAAATAAAAAATTACAAGCTACTAATTTGAATCCGAACAATTGATACAAATAGTTTTTTGGGGGGGTAACAACACAAACACGAGAATTAAAGATATGAGATAGATGATAGCAAAAGCAAAGAGCTTTACAAGCAAGGATACCAAGGGAATTTGGGATTGTGAAGTCAATCAACACTTACGATCCATTGCACATTAGTCTCATACCATCTCAATTAATCATAGATCAAAATAAACATGCCTTGGAATCTCAATTATCCACTTATATCTTTCGATCGTAGGCAAATATTTCTCATATAGATCTTTCAAATCTAGCTAAGTATCAACTAAGACAATCCAATTTTAGGCAATGCAAGGATCTCACTATTTCTTGCTTAAATTTAATATATGAGTAATTACACCTCAAATTAGCATCAATCGGTCTTTCCAGTCTCAACCAACTCTTTCAAGCTAACTCAAAGTAAATGGGCAAGTCCTAGGAGTGATCAATTCCTTAGGAAAAAAATTAAAGCATGAGATTGACTAGATAATAAGGAGTCCAGAGCCTAAAGGGCAAAAAAAATTGACAAAAAATCCAAAAGGGCACATCAATTTTTTTTTTAACCAAAGAGGCAAAATCGCTAGAGGGGTAGCGATTTTGTTAGAGAATGTGTGATTGACCCTAGAGGTCATTGGGATCAATTCTTTCTGTTGTATGAGTTCTCCTAGAACAATAGTTATCACTCCAACATAGATATGACACCATTCGAGGCACTTTGTGGGAGGGGATGTAGATCGCCCATAGGGTAGTTTGATGTTGGTGATGTGAAGTCTTTAGGTGTTGATTTGGTGAGGAAAGCTCAAGAAAATGTAAGAAGCATCCAAATCAAACTGTTGGCAGCTCAAAATAAATAAAATGAGTATGCAGGCCGTAATGTAAGGGATATGGCATTTCAAGCTGGTGAGGGTGTTTTGTAGAAAGTTTCACCAATGAAAGGAGTTATGAGGTTTGAAAAAACTTAGCCCTCGTTACATTGGTTTATTTGAGATTCTTGAAAGTGTGGGGCTAGTAGCTTATAGGTTAGTGTTGCCACCCAACTTTTTTAAAGTTCACCCAGTCTTCCATGTGTCCATGTTGAAAAAGTAACATAGGGATGGAGATTAAATTATCAAGTGGGACTCGATAGTACTAGACAAGGATTGGTCGTATGAAGAGGAATTGACTGCTATTCTTGATCGAAATGTCTAGAAGTTGAGGAAAAATGAAATTAAATCAGTGAAGGTTCAATGGAAGAATCGTTCAGTTGAGGAAGCTACTTGGAAAATTGAGAGGGACATGCAGAACAAGTACCTTCACTTGTTTGAGAATTCAGGTACTACTTTCTTCTTCACTTAGCCAGTTTTCTTGTTTGATTTATGGAAGAGCAATGGATAAATTGATATCTACTGTAACAACCCTTTTGATTGTTATGGATAAACCTTTGGTGAAAGAAATTAGGCAAGAAAACTTTTGGAATACTGGCTTGAAAATTTCGGGTTGGGCTAGTCTAAGACAAAATTTGAGCAAGTTGAGTTCTATGGAAATTTGAGAAGGGATTAGGTAAAATGTCTAAGCTTGGGTTAGTATTTCTATTAGCTAATATATTAAGGAATTCATAGGGCTTTTCATAATCAAACTCGGGTGAGTAAAACTCTTGAGATCAAACTTGGTATGAAAGGGTTAATTTAAATGTCGAGGTTCAAAGGTTTATTGTAAAATGGAGAGTTTTAGGGAGAAATTTGAGTTTATGTTCCGTGTAAGCCTCTATAGCGGATGTTACACTGCTATAGCAAGAAAATTAATTCATGTTATAGCACGTGTTCCTGTTATGGTGCAACCACTGTATCGAATGGTCCCTTTATGGCAAAGTCTCTATAGCGGGTGGTCCTGCTATGGCAGAGTTGCTATAGCTGGATTAGTCGTGAGTTTATTCGGAAATTTCCCCTAAATCGCTCATAATTTTGCAACATATTTTGGGAAGAGAGAATGGAAACCTAGGGCAATTTTCAACTGATTTCCGCCAATTTATTCAATAAAGGTAAGTTAATTACTCCCTTACCTTGGTAGTGTGATTCTTAAGCCTTAGAATTCTTGTTGGGTGACCTTAGGGGAGAGTTTTACTTGAATTAATGATGAAAAAACCTTGGTTTGGGTGGGATGATCATGGAAATAGCCTAGGGTTTAGGATTTGGTTATAATCCGGGTATTGTTCAACATTGATTGCGTTATTTTTATATTGTTTTAGAGCAGAATAATATGGAATTCATAATAAGGGAAAATGTCATGTTTTGTAGAGTTCGAAGGCTTGATTCGAGATAAGTGATGGTTATTTATTTTCCATTTATGTTAGATGTGCTTGTCAATTGCTTCGTTAGTATTGCATGCATCATATATGATTAGTGAAAGATGTAGAGGCATGATTTGAATGTTGAATCTAGTTCATTGCATCCAATGAATATGTTTATTTGGGAGTACAAATGCGGTTGTTATTCATTATGATTGTGATTGTGATGTGTGTGCGATGAGTGGATCGGATACCATGACGGTACACACTAACAAGTGGATTGGGTACCACGTCGGTACACTAACAGTTTGTTTGTGGGTTCAATGAGAAAATCGGGTTTGTTTGTTGTGCGATGATTGTCCATGTTTGTTGCACATAATGGTTCAGGGTTAAGGACTGGGCCGTACATACTAACGCCGGGATCGGGTACCACGTTGGTACACTAATAGTTTGCATGTGGGATCCATGAGAGAATCAAGTTTGTTTGTTGTACGGTGATTGTCCATGTTTATCGTGTGTAACTGTTCAAGTTAAGGACTGGGAGTCTAGGATTTGTGGTTGCCTAATTTATATTTCTTATTCTGGAACTAGCTAATGATTCTACCAGTACACTATGGTTGTATATTGATACTCGCTTGCTCTTTTTTTGTTGAGTACAGGGCATATTCAGACGATTGCTTTGAGACCTCAATTGTGAGAAACGTGACATCTGAATCCAAGGGTCACTATTTCTTTCGGGCTGCCATGGATTCCTCTAGTCTTCTTAGTCCATCACTTCAGACTTAGACTATTTAGACTATCTAAGTTTTGCGAATTCATCCCCATTTTTCTATGCATTTAGAGTTTGGGTACTACGACTTTTAGCTTCTAGAGGGTTACTTCGCATTGTTTGACGATTATGATTGTTTATTGCAACTTGCTTTTATTTATTCAAAGATTATTTTAAAATCTTTGAAACAGCTTACGTTTTGATTGTTTATTAGATTGTGTGCAGGGCGAAGCCAGGAATTTCACGAAGGGTGTCCATAAATTGCACAACAAATGCTCTTTTAAAAAGGGGAAAAAATTGTTGCTAGTGAGATTCGAACACGCGAGGACTAGCTCATTCAAGGTGTCTCAAACTAACTAAAGGCATCTAAAACCACTAGGCTACAACAACCTATTACATCAAGAGTGTCCAATATATGTTATCTACTCACTTCATGTATCATTTTACTTGTATATACGGTATTTTTTCCGAACAAAGGGTGTCCAATTGGACACCATGACTTACATGGCCTATGCCCCTGTGTGTGTGAGTAGTTAGCTGGCTCTCCAACCGGGGGTTAGTGTGGGTGCCTCTCATGGTGGGTCGACAACTATTATAGTTTCTTTGACTTTGCTGATCTTATGATGCCCTTTTAGATAAAAAGAAATTTATTTTTATCCCTGAATGGTCTTTGTTTCCATAAAAAATCACCTGTATGTCTCAGCTGTAAATCTCTATTTATTTTACCATATAAGAGAGTTTTAATTAGATTAGTTCATGTTGCTTTTGGATGTCAAATCGTAGTTATCTAAAGTATTTGTCTTGATCTCACCTAATTTGATCTCTTTGTTTCTAATTGATGCTATTTGAAAAGGTTCCAAAAAATGTTTATCTTCATTCTTAAAATCTCCTCTTAATATATTGTGTAGATGTAAAAATGTTACATGGTTAATGGTAGGTTGTGGTGTTAAGCTCTGCAATGTTGCTTGCGATAGGTTGATTTGTAGCTTTCACTTAGTTACATAGATAAATGAATTCCTGCTGCAATACAACTTTTGTTCAACTTGTTCTTTTATCTAAATGTGGTGAGCATTCTGAACCAAGTTACAACAATAATTTATTGTGTTATTGAGTTCATAGGTCATTGTGTCTGCATTTGTGAAATTTTGTGTTGGTGTGATCAATCCTCTTTAGCAAATACTTATCTTTGGTGCATGAAATCTCTCCCAAAGAGTCCAATGGACTCCATTCTTGCCTTGCATCGTCAGTTGGGTCAGTAGGTCCAATATTATCGAGTCAACCTTGGTGATATACGGAAAGGGAAGCTTATATATTAGAAAGGGAAGCTGAAATACAGGTCTCGGAAGTCAAAATGGATTGTATAAATTAGTATACATACGATATACAAGGAAAGGCAGACGATATACACTGGCATACAATGACTATATACAATACAATTATATACGATTGATACATGAGCAAAAATGAGCCAAACCCCAAACGGGTCAGCAATTGAAGGCCCAAAGTCAGTCCAGGCGAACATAATCTTACTTTTGGGAACAAAACAGTCCACTTTGGACATTAGATTGATTTAGATGTTTATTATTTTGATTATTGTATTTATTTGTTTGGATTCTAACTTTAGCTCTACTTTAACTTAATAAATTCCCCTTAAAGATAAACCAAATTTGCTTTTATGTTGATTTACTTGATCTAATGATTTTTATCAAATGCTTTTCATTTAATTAGTCATTTTAGATAAGTTAATTTCCAAATGTTCACGTCAATTTGCTATTTTTCAAGTGATTCAAAAACTTTCTTTACCTTTGAATTTTTTTTTCCAAAAGTTAGTCAAATATATTTTTCAAACGGTCAAATAATTGTTTGTTAGCGGATACTTTGAGTGCTAACACCTTCTCAAAGTGAAAATATGAACATCTTACCCTTTTTCTCTAAATATTTAAAAGTTTATCTATTAAAGCCCTTTTTAAATTAAGTTATCTTAATTTCCTTTTTTTTTTTTAATGTGACTCTTTCCAAGTATTTTCTTAATTGTTTTATACTTAGAACATTTCAAATGTGGTTTTCAAATAGTAAATCACAATTCACCATAACACTAACATATTAACATATTGAAGAAAGGTTACCAAGATAAGAACTCATGCTACCTGAATATTGTACTAACAATATACACTAACTACTAATACTCAAGATAAACTGGAGCTCATCGAAAACAAGGAGGTCTCACCAAATCGGGAGAAAAGTGGTCCTAATAATGTGTCTACTATCACGAGTACCTGAATCTGCGTCCAAGTGACATCAGTCTATAAAATGTACGGTATGAAAAATAGCTTAAAGAATTAACTAGCTAAAACTGAACATACTGAAAGAACTTCGAAGATAGACTGAAACAAAGTTAAGTGAAACATACATGTGTCCTTTAACAACAAATTAAACTTTGAGACTAAATATATGCAACAATAGAAAATACTAAAAATAATATAATTATACTTTTCTTGGGGAGTTTCTTACCACCAACGTACACCGTGTGAGCTCGTGATGCACTAACTTACCATACCGATTGGGAGGGCTGCCTATAACTTTCTAGGGTATAGAACTTATCGATTTAATGTGAATCAATTAACTAAGCCTCTTGGGCTAAAGGAGTCGATCGACTAGCGATATACTCAATTATATGATGACATATAGTTATGAGACTTAATTTTTTAGACTCGCGTCCTCTTGGTGCTAATACTCATAAAATATCATGAAAACTGTATTTGAAATCTAATTGTGAGTCTTTTCTCTAATCTGTTAAATTGTACTGATGTTGAGACTATCCCCACAACTATTTGAAACATACTAATGGTCTTAGTTTTCATTATAAAAGCCAATTCTCTTTTCAAAATCGTATCAATTTGTGATGAAAAGTTGTAGACTTTCGTAATAATTTTTTCAAGTGACTATTTTTCTTTGAAACATTTTCTTTAAAATAGGTATAAAAAAATTCTATGAAAATATACTTTCTTGAAATAATGCATGCACTTGAAGTTTTAAAATAAGAAAACTTTTTTGAAACACGTCTTAAAAATCTTGAACTTATTTTTTTCTTGAAAACAGTGCATATAAAATACTATGTCAAATAACTTGGGATAAAAGAGAATCCAAGTGACATAATAATCACGAAATATGAATCAAATATCATTAATGGTATGAAGTACCATAATATTGATGATAAAAATCAAGAATCAACGACAGAATATAGCTAGAGGGAATTCAAAATTATAGATATTGTAGTAAAAACCCTACCTTTGATCTTACAAGCTGAAATTGTAGATGTAAGGCATGAGGAAGAACTAGATGCCTCCCTATGATGGTCTTACATACTTTAAACGCTCCACAAATGTGGAAGAAGAATCCTAACTTGTTTAAGAAAGATTAAGAAACCTTTTTTTTAGATTCTGAATTCACTTCCATAAAACCCTAATATTTTGATGGTAGATTCATGATTAGAATATATAATCATATATTAGATGTAATGATCCTTCAAATCATTTCTTTGTTAATATCTTCTTTTCTTTGTTTAGAGCGTTCCTATAGTGACCTCAAGTGATTTGTGACTTGTTGAGACTGACAATTAAGTCACCTAGTTATTCGTTTGGATTTTGTGAAAGTTTCTATGTTTTGAGAGCTTTCGAAACTTGAATAGTTGATTTTGATCAAAAGTTTAGGAAGATGAGTTAAGAATGTAATTATGATGGTTTTGTCAGTTTTGGAGCATCGAGTTTGGTCTAGAAGGATCTTCGGTGCGTATCTTGATGCTTCTAGGCTCATCCCGAGGCCTTTTATAGAATTTAACATAAATCATAGGTTGAGTGTGAGACCCAATTTTTATCATGACCTTAGATGTTTTGATATCTCCTTTGAGTCTGAAATATCGAATTTGATGGGGTAGCATAGTTTATTTGTGCACGGGGTTTCGAACGAATCCATAGCAACCCTCGGGATATTTGAACAGCTGGTATTCTAGATGATGCACCATCATCTGGTGCAGGTGACTTTCTTCAACGCGGTCACAATGGAGCCTCTGTGATTGCGAAAGGTTATTGTACTTGACCATCGCGGTCATGTGGCCCTTGCGGCTATCGCTATGAGGAATTGACTGGGGTTGAATACATTTGGTCATCGTGGTCACATGAGTTAACCTTTACGATTGCGAACCTGGACCCCACGATCAGGTTGAATAGTTCGTCCAGTCTTTTAATAAAAGACCAAACGTGAATCAACTTTTTATTCGAACTTCAAATTGTGATTGTGAGAGCTATACTGCTCCAAATTGAATGATTCTTGTTGTTAACTCTCCAGAAAGTTTGCGGTTACATGTTAGGGTGATGGGGGGAAGTAAAGAGAACGTTGTGTGGAGGTAATTCTCATCCCGAAGGGACTGCTTAGCTTTTGAAATGGTGGATTTGATGAATTTATGTTGCATATGTTGGTTTGTTGCTTTACGAGCACTGAATTACGTCCCGTATTGGGACACAAGTTCAAAAAGATCAACTGGATCTTTTGGCGGAGTCAATTTCGAAATTCTCAGCGTGCGTCCTACATTTCTATTTTTGACTCAATTTTTAGTTCCGCTTGAATTATTGTAATTTTTATGTCAAAATATATGTTGATGTTGTGATTGTGTTTTTGATAGTGTGGAAGCGTCGGAAGGCCGTTCAAAAGGATAAAGCTATAAATTGTGATTTTGGAGAACGTGCAATCTGCATTGAGGTAGACTTTGGCTTCCCAATCTTTAGATTGAACTCGAGAATGTGAATTCATGTTAATTACTTAGAACTTGGGTTGGGTCAGTAGTTGATCATGCTTATTTTTATTAGAATCATGTTTTGGCCATAATTTTGGGTTTCCGGGAATGTTAGCATGTTTGTTCCCTTTTGTGATCATCCTTATCTTGTGGACTTCACTTCTACTTGTTTATGATTGTTGCTAGCATGATTTTGGCCTTAGCCTGGATGTAGGGTAGTGATTTTCTTGGATTCGCGTTTTGGAGTGTTAGGCCTTAGAATTGCTCTAAGATCGCTTCAAATGGCTTAGCTCCCTATAGACTCATATAACAGGTTTGGGTCTGATAGTAAGATCTTTTTCTTGGCGACAACTGAACTCATATGATCTTTTATTCATAATTTACCGCTTCTGTTTGACTCGGATGCATTCATGGGTTATTTCATCTTTATTCGACTATATTGGATTGCTTCTCTTTTGCATTATAAGATGTTGTTCTACCTTTACACTCATTGCATGTTGTTTCGGGTTATGGGTTGGCTTACTTATTTATGGTTATAGTAGGTGTCATCATGACTCGAGTTTCTGGGTCGTGACTTTAGAATGACCACTAGAAAATTATGAGAGCATGCTAACCTTGATTTAGAAAGATGTATTCTTGATGGACTTGCTCAAAAATCAAGGTTTGAATCCTAGAACTGAGTTCTTAATTTCACTAGAGATAGGAGAAGGATTTGATGTTAGGATCTTTTAGAAATTCTAGGATTTATATTGTAAGATCATGAAAATACTTACCAAGACTTAGTAGGGTTGAAGAGAACTCTTGAGGGGCTGTTGAGGTCGACGACCAAGGAGTGAAAAGTGATGAAAGAAACTCTAATAGCATTTTTATATATAAAATCTAGAAAAAATGATATACATCTAATATACATTAATATATGGGTGGTATACAATGCTATATGGGTCGTACATTGATACCACGAGTTGTTATATAACTCGTTGTTGCTTGTCTCGAGTTTTCGACTCTCTAAAGTTTTCCACGAGTTATAGTATGGATTTACTATCAAAATACGAGTCATACACTAACTCATAATGCATGGGATTGAAATTTGCAAACTAGAGCGTCTCTGCTAAAACGATCATAACTTTTTACTTCGGACTTGGATTCACGAATGGTTGATGGTGTTGGAAAGAAGATTCAAAGATCTGTAATTTAATCCTCAATGGACACAGAAATGGTCATATTCTAAGAGATATTTTTGTTTGATGTTGACTCTTGCATTATATGCAAAAACTTAATCGATAGAGAATCTTTGATTTGGACTATGTGCTAGAGGTTTCTTATGACCCTAATTCACATCCAATACACTTTTCGTACTTAAGAATTGGTCTTAGAACGTATGCACCATTAGGAAATCATTTGATACATGTCTATACACATACGAAGAATTATTCAAATCTTAGCTTAGGAATTTTTTTGGTATTATACTTTTATGAAAATAAGTGATATAGTAAGATAATCGCATACAATTTAGTTTTTACTCTATTTTCTATGTGATGCGACTTAAACCTAGTTGAGTTTGATATTTGACAACAACCACATTATAATTCTTTTCTAGATATATATAAGTGTAATTTGAGTGTATCACCCTTCTTCTTCTTTTTTATCATTTTTTCCTGTTTATTCTTCTTTCTAGAAAAAATCCCTCAATTTCTTTTATTTTCGCACTGTTTTCCTTTTATAAAAGAAAAAAAAATCCTCCCTCTTTTTTACTTTTTCTTGTATTTCAGATCTTATTGTTATTTTCACTTTATTTCTGCCACAACTCAAATTACTGAATAGTGTGAACCACTATTCTAATATAACTAGATAGGCGAACCTTTATTATCTTCACTATAGTGATTTCCAGATTATCCTATAACGTTAACCAAATACAATTCCAAATAAGTCATTTACATTAATCATTTTGAGGTTGATACATATAATTATTAGAAAATGCAAGACAAACACATCTATGTTATTCTAATTACATTATGCTAAATTTTGTCCACCGAAATGGTTCATCTAAATTACACCTCCAAAAAGAAGTATATAATAACCACGGTTTAATTTAGATATAAATTTAACCAAGCCTAGGGTCAACTATGGTTATTTGTGCTCTAAGTCATATTATTTCTGAAAGGGAAAAGTTGTGGAACCAGTAATCTTTAAAAATTGTCCTTAAACAAGCAACATAACATCAGTTCAAGTTGTCGTTAATCAATGAGAAAAATGACTAGAATTGTGTTTCCATGAGTTCATAACACAGTAAGGCATTGTATTAGCAATCAATTCTAGTTCTTATCATGTATGATCAACACATTAAGTTCAACTAAATGGCCTAGATAGATGAATATCACCACACAATTTGGTCCATCTATGGGTGTTTGCTCTACTGACTCTTAACTTTGAACCCAAATTAGCTATTATTGGACAATGTCAAGTTATTAGATGAAGGTTGATTTCCTTAAATATCCATTGTATAATCTATTTTATCAATTTTTACCTATTTTATTCACCAAGTAAGAATAAGGCGAGTTCTAACATTTACAATTGTTAAAAAGCAATCAATCCAAAGGGAGAAACAATACATCCATGAACATCATTCAACAATCTCTAAGTACTTTGCCTATTTTGTCAATTCTTCATGGTTCACACAATCATAGTTGAGAATTTACCTACTCATAATTATGCGAGAACAATCAAAGAAATGATGAAGAAATCATGATCAAGATAAATAGTAGAAATTTGAAACTTGATACTACTTTATAGAATCATTTGTGCAATGCATGTTGGGGAAACCATAGAGGAGCATATGAAATGACATCATGATTGATAATCTCATGCAATTGACTTATTTATGTGACTTTCAAGTGTTATTGTTCATTGTGTTTGTGATTGTTGATTGGCTCGAATACCGCATTGGTAATTGTAAGTTCATGAGAAGATCGAGTATATATGTGTTTATGGTTTCATAAGAGGACCAGACATTTATATTTGTGATCATATGGGAAATGCGTCCAAATAATGTTTGATTCATGATTTTGTGACTGAGAGTCTATGAATTGGTGATTGTTGTTCTGTGTGTTGTTCTACGTTACTGTATTGTGGTTAATTTTTTACATTCATATCTTGGACTGACCATGTGATTCTACAAGTAAACTGTGGATGTGTATTGATACTGCACATGTTCTTTCCTTGTTGAGTACATAACATCTTTCAACGGCTGATCCGAAACCTCAATTAAGGGGCGCTTGGCATCAAATCGAAGCATGAGTTATTCTTTCAGGCTATCATGAGTTCTTCTATAATTTTTTTTCCATCCTTTCGGACACATACATTAGACTATTAAATTACGTTTTCTAAGTTTTTAGGGGTGCATCCCCATTATTGATTATATTAGAGTTTTGTTACCACGACTTTAAGTTCTTAGGGGTTTTTATTTCCTCAAAAAATATTTTGATTATTGAGTTGAGTTTATAGGGACTCAATTATTTAGTTGTTTAAACTATTTTCACTACTTTATATGATGAACTTGTTTTTATAATGGTGCGTTGGATTTAGTTTGGGTTAGTGATTGGTTCTCCCACCAAGTGATTTATATGGATGTCACTCACGACGGTCTGGATCGTGACAATCTCACACTCACAAGAAAACTCATTTTATAATTTTCTCCACATAACTTCACGCCTAGAGTTTTTGTTTTGTTTGGTGACTCGTGAGAAAATTCATCCTATAATTGTTCCCACGGAACTTCACGCCTTGAGTTCTTACTTTTGTTTAGTGAGCCATGCCAAATATCCCTACCTTCTCCATCAATTCTCTCCATCCTTTACGCACATATATACCTATCGTGTGCATAGGCCTAGGCATAGAGCTGAGTCGGCTCAGGGCTCAACTCGACTCACATGTATTTAGGTTGGCTTAGTTGGCTCATTTTGGTTAGGGGAGTACATGACCGGGTTGGTTCGGGTTTTTCAAATATCAAACCAAACCATTTGTGTAAAAATTTTAAATTTATAAACCAAACCAAACTAATAAAATTCGGATTTTTCGGATTTTTCAACCTCGGGTTGATTCGGGTTTTTCAACTACCAAACCAAACCATTGTGTCGAATTTTTAAATTTATAAATCAAACTAAACTAATAAACCTCAGATTTTTTCAGATTTTTGGATTTTTTCGGTAAAATTTGCATACAAACATATAATTAACTTGTGCTTCAAATATTTCTTTAGTCCAACCAAAATACAATTATTTAAGGTGTTTCTTAAGAAAATGACACAAAACATGAGATGAGTACTGATGACACTAAAATATTCAATAAAAAATAATAATGAAATCATCATATAAAATAAATATTGGAAAGTCATAATGAAAATTATCATAATTTAAAAGTACTAAATCATGCTAAAATAAATTTAATAAGTATTAGTTACATTACTAAATATTTAAGGAAAATTAAAATTAGATTATGCATTTTAATTGTCTAAACCAATGTAAAACTAAAGAATAAATATTAAATATTATTGTCATTCTTAGTGTTGAATTGATTTTCTTTTTGCATTAGTATTAATTTGATTTTGATTTAAGTTTTATTATAATTATCAACATCTATGAACTATAATCTTTATTGGACCATTCCGAATTCTATGTTTTAAACTTGAAATAATATATTAAAAGATAAAAACTATGAAATAGTATAAGAAATATTTTAAAATTATATCCAAGTAAATATTTTTATGTTTAAAATAAAATTTTAAAATTACATATATAATGTCGGGTTTATTTGGTCTCGGGTTGTTTTTTTTTAGTTAAAACCAAACCAACCCAAATATAGTCGGGTTTTTTTTCTCCAATACCAAACCAAGTCAAACCAAACGACTAGTCATTTTTTTTTTCCAATTTGACTCGATTTGCGATTTGGTTCGATTTTGTACACCCCTAATTTTGGTCATGTAATGATTACTTTAAAACTGAAATTCATCAATTTATCTTAACCAATTTTTGAATATGTGTGCTACACGTGTATCCCATGCTAAATTGTATAAATACTTTTAAAATTCAAGAATTTGAACTAAATTTTTTAGCCCAAATAAAATATATTTTTTTATAGAAAATTTAATTAAAGAAGTCTAAGTAGAGAAGAAAAAATATTCAATAATAATAATAATAAAACCAAGACGAAAGAGTTAAAGAGTCCTTTGACCTTTTCAATTTATAGCAACAAAGAATAGTATGAACATATATTTATTGTGTCTTATCAGAAAAGTCATAACTCACAACTTATCACAAAAGTTACAACCGTTTAACGTAAAAATGTATCTACTTTTAATATAATATAAATATAAACTAGTATACACACCCGTGTAATGCATATTTAATATCTAAGAAAAATAATCATTATATAATAAATTTTGAGCTAAAATTAGATCTAAGATACATTGTGATAAGAGAAAGAAATTTAAGTTTTTCAAAATGGTACGAATTAAAATTTTAGCGCTCTTGAAACAAATCAATCCACTTAAAATATGTATCGTTAAACACACGTCAAATCTGTCATTCAAATCATATTAAGATACTAGATATAGGACCCCGTGCCAGCACGGGGCCCAATATATATTATTTTTTTATTTTAATTTATGTCATATTATGGAATTTGAGAAGTTATTGAAATTTTTATATGATTTTAAAAATATTTTAAATTTTTAGCTATTGTGATTTGTAGTACTTTTTTTTAACATAATTTTGAAAATAATATTTATTACTCTCTTTGTTCTAATTTATGTGGCACACGTAGAATTTCAAATATTAACCAATTTTTATATGTCTCTTTAATATATTAAGTTGTTAATTATTATATTTTATAGTACATTTTGAACCTAATTTTTTAATAATATATGTTGTTTTCCATGTCCCAATTTATGTGGCATTAATTGATAGATTTGTTGGAGTCGGGAGATTTATTTTGTTAATTATTGTAATTTATAGTTTTTTTTCCGTCAATTTCAAACAATATATGTTGTTAATTGATAGAATACTTTTAATGTAATTTAAAAAAAAAAAATATGTGTGACTCTCCATGTCCCAATTTATGTGGCACATGTAAAGTTTTGACAATTAACCAAAATTTTAATACATTTAAAAAAATATTTTTAAGTCGTTAAATTTTAAGTAATTTAAATTGTTGTATTTTTTATTGCAATTTATAATACTTTTAAAGTAGTTGAAATATTGTACTATTTATTATGATTTATAACACTTTTTTTTAATTTATGTCATATTATGGAATTTGAGAAGTTATTGAAATTTTTATATGATTTTAAAAATATTTTAAATTGTTAGCTATTGTGATTTATAGTACTTTTTTTTAACATAGTTTTGAAAATAATATTTATTACTCTATTTGTTCTAATTTATGTGGCAGATGCAGAATTTCAAATATTAACCCTTTTTTATATATCTCTTTAATATATTAAGTTGTTAATTATTGTATTTTATAGTACATTTTGAACCTAATTTTTTAATAATATATGTTATTTGCCATGTCCCAATTTATGTGGCATTAATTGATAGATTTGTTGGAGTCGACAGATTTATTTTGTTAATTATTGTAATTTATAATTTGTTTTTCGTCAATTTCGCCGACTATTTTTTTTTTAATTATTGTAATTTATTGTTTCTTTTTCGTCAATTTCAAACAATATATGTTTATCATATAATCCATTTTATGTGGTACCAATAGAATTTAGAGAGTCAATTAAATTTTTTATATAAGTTTTAAATAATTAAGTTGTTAATTATTGTAATGTATAGTATTACTTATATTATTTTTAAATATATTTAAATATTATATGTTAGCTTTTTTATCCTAATTTATATGGCATTGATAGAATTTAAAGTGTCAAATAATTGTTAATTATCCTAATAGATAATATGGAGTATTTAAGTCATTTATAGTATAGTAATTAATATATAATATGTAGTATTTAAGTGGAAGGTGGTGGGGCCCACTTATATAGTTTGATAAATATATTGGATATTAGTTGTGATTTATAGCATAGTAATTAATAATATATAATATGTAGTATTTAAGTGGAAGGTGGTGGGGCTCACTTATATATTTTATAAATATATTGAACATTAGTAGTGATCTTATTGGACCATTGGTAGTTATTCCTAGACTTTTCTATAATATAGTAATAAATATGTATGCATTTTTATATAGGAAATAATGTCGCAATAAATGTAAATCGTAAAGTGAATAAGTCACATAAATCCAATAACATAAGATCATAAGGGAACATATGAATGGAGAGTAAATGTCATTTAAATAATTAAAAATTATATCACTTAAATAAATCGAAAATTCAATTGTCATATAACTTTTTATTATTAGCTTGCCATTTCACTTGATGTGGGACTTTTCCCTCTCACTAACAAGGGCACAAAAAATATTAAACCTTCAAGGAGGAAGCGGTTTTTTCCAAAATTCCGGGGAAAATCAAATGAAATTCTTTTCGTAAGGCAAGAAAGTCGCCTAAGGAAAGTAGAAGTCTATGCACACTAACCGAATCTTTGGGGAAGGATGGTGGTGAAAATTGGCCTTTTCCCTTCTCCTTTCTAAAGTACAGTTTTACTAATTATTATATTTGAGCTCAACACATTCCATTATTTTCTCATTTCTTTTACATCATAGCTTGAGAAATAACTATTGTTTTTTTTGGCTGGACAATTTTTCATGAGATATTTTTAATTAAGGTAAACACGTTATATATTTAGAATGATGGTAAAAACATAACAATGTTATATATCGAAATTGACCATTCATTATATCACATAAAGGTCGATGAACTCTTTTTTCCTTTCCATACTACTCACTCTGCCATAAGGGGATCAACATTGTCGTTAAGAAAAAATGACGTTATTTTCAAATTAAGTTATTGTAAAAAGTAAGGAAAATAAGTTATCAAATCAACTTACTTTCTTCAAATTTAAGGAAAATGACTTTTCTGAAAAAAAGTAAGAAAATCATTTTCCAAAATAACCTCACACCTCAACTTTCTATCCAAACTTAAGTATCGTTTATCGATTATTGTTACTAATTCTGAATCCGACTCTTCATTTTTTATTCGAGACCCAGCTCCCGAGTTCCTAATGGGATCAGATCTTGAGTTAGGATTAGAGGTCAAATTTTGGATCGGGTGTCGGGGCGGGGTTCCCAATCAAGTGGTGGGATGGGATTTCGAATTGTGTGTCAGAGTCAGATTTTGGGTTGAGAGTCAAGGTCAGGTCTCATGTCAGGTGTCGGGGTCGGGATCAGGTGTCAAGTGTCGGGTTCGGGGTCAGGTCTCGGGTCTGGGTCGGGGTCAAGACTCAATTCTAGGGTCAGGGTCTCGGGTTTAGGGTTAGGGTT
>NW_026035803.1:0-34935 GCF_019186545.1 Solanum stenotomum
CTCGTATGTTTCTTACCGTGTTTCTTATTTTAGAGTTTTTGACATTGAAATCTGAGTATTGAGAATATTTTTCCTTAGCTTTGAATAATTGAAGTTTTCCATTTTTGAGTAATTTGAAGTGGGTCGTTGAGATTCTTCCATTTTGACCTTTATAAAGATGTAATTAATCTTACCTAGTTGATGGAAACACAATTTCGTAACGATTTCTATATTTTTATGATGTCTAGCTAAAACACCAATTCTTGGGTGTAATTATGTGATTATGGGCTGATTTAGTTTATGGGTATTGCTAATTGTTAGTCTAGATGCTGTTTAAAAGTGATTTCAATTAGTAATTGTGGTTTAATTAAGGAATTGTAGTTGCAAATTCAATTCTACTTTTGTATTTTTGGCTTGCTCGAGAGAGAGGTTTTAAAACCAAGATTATTGATTGATGGTCTGTGGGTATTGGGTTGTCATGGGTTCAGCTTGAGAGAGTGAATCCTAAATCCTTTTCCACACATTCAACTCGAGAGAGTGAATGGACTAAAGCACAGGCTGTTCTTATTTTGCTGCGTGTTGGTGTTCGAGAGAAATAGACTTTGATTCGGGGTAGATTGTTCTAGAGAAAGTCTATCCCCTTTGTAGTCTAGCTTATTCACTGATATACAGTCGTTGTCTAATAGTTGTAATTACCCATTTATCTATATTAGCCTATAATCGAATGACATCCCAAGAAACTGTCTCAATATTGTTATTTTTGATTTATTGCTATTGTAGTTGATAATTTCAAACCAATATACCCTGTTATTTAACATTCGTGTCACCCCCTTAATTTGAATTATGTTTTTATTTGTAAATATCTATTCCTATGTTTGATTTGATCATATTCATACTTTCGTATTGATTCTAAAAAATGTACCACTTCCTATGGGATTCGACCCCAACTTATTTAGTTGGGTTATTATACTGACTAGCGATCGTTGACACTTACAATAAGATGAAGTGTCCTGATACGTGAAATCAGGCTCCCAACCCAAGTAACCACAATATCTAGTAATCCAGTCAACTTCTAGCCCAACTAGCAAGAGTGATAATCAATCTAGGTTGCCCAGTGTGCTAGTCCATTCCCAGCCCAACTAGCAAGACTGACATGGGGGTGTTTCGACTCCAAAAAGAGTCTCAAATATCAAAGTCAACCATCTAGAAAGACCACTTCAAAGCTATCCAACTAGAGAGAGTTTCTCGAGTGTTGTTGACTCCCAAAAGGTTGTCGAATATGAGATCAATCAATACTAAGCCACCGTTAATCAGCGTCCCCTCACAAGGAATCACAAGAAGTATTCAGTCTGAATAACCCTAATCCTAAGTCGCCTAAGAAAGAACAAAAGCTATGGTAACACATCGGAGGTCAAAAACGAATATGAAAGAAAGCATATGAGTATATTGAAAGTAATCTAAGTACATTTAGGCTTAACCTAACTAGACCCCTATAAGCCTAGAATGTACACTAATGTTGATGTTAAAATTAAACTCAAACAGACCCCCGTAATCCTGGCAGGTATAAAGAGTAACTAAGTCTAGAAGATAGAAAGGCACCAGAAATCCAAACCCAAGAAACAAAAGTCAGGCTCCCAACCCAAGTAACCACAATATCTAGTAATCCAGTTATCTTCCAGCCCAACTAGCAAGAGTGAAATCAATCTAGTCCGCCAACCTAGCAAGTCCACTCTCAAGAAGGTTGATTACATCCTTGTAGAGGGAGATGCAAACTAGCTCTCCTTTTTACGAGCACAAACCATAGGTTAAGGGGCGATCAACTTTTTTTTTTAATCTATGGCTGGAACAAAATTTAATTTTTATAACAAGTTAACCTTATTAAAACAAAAAAGAATGTCAACAAAAATAACAGAAACAAACTAGGAATAGAAAACATTATGATTAATTGGTCCGAAGGAAATAATTGCACTTGTTGGAAAAGATAACAAATGCTTCATTAGATTTGAGGTATTAGTAGAACAACCGTTGTAGTCCTTATGCTCTGGTACTATAACAATTTTATTGGGATTTATTGCATGCTCAACTAAGAACTTCAAGAATTGATGGAGCTTTATTGCGTCAAAACTACGCGTACGACTACAAAATGGCATAACCTTGACATTTTTCAAATCCTATAAGGGAACTTTGAATATATTTAGTTCAAACGAGAGGTACTTGTCTTCCAGCAAATTAATGTCTTCGCCCTAAAAAAGGATGGTACTACAAATACAGAACAAGGACAAATTGGGTTAAGTGGTAAGCTTTACAACTATAGTAATGAAATTGAAGTCGTTGAGGCTGTAAGGGATAAATATACATTTGACATAAAGATTTTGTGAGTTGAAAACATACTGGCATATCAAGAAATATCATTAGGTTTTCCAAATTACGAGTTGAACTTAAGAGGTTGTCTAGGTGAAGGAAAGTTTTGAACTTACTGTCAACCATCTACATTCCAGCAACAGTAAGGATATTTCATGCTCTTCCAACGTCAAACTGGAAATCACCTTAATAGAAGAATGAGGCAGAAAAGGGTAAGTACATTGATTTGCAGGGCTTACAAACTAAACCAATAGTGATTTCCCATTCTTGTAACACCTTATAGCTTAAACCAATGAAAGGAACTTATATTTAACCTCACATACTAAATTAAAACTATATGAGTTAATTAAAAGGAAGTGAATCAATAGATATTTAATCAAGTTAATTTAAAAATCATGTCCCCCATCGTACAATCAAGTTGATACGTAGAAAACAAGAGCTCAATTTACATTAAACATAAAAAAATTGGAGACATTTTTGACTGATAACTGACCTTGGTAAACCAGGATGACAATATTAGCTCATTAGCACAACGAATGCTTGCCAAGATATCTTTCTTTATGTGTTCATTCATTTCAACTATTTCATCACAGTAAAGATCAAGATTTTCGTGGTTCAAAGATAACAAGTCCCTGAGCTTTATTTTCAAATGATTAAAAGCCCGTAAATCCTTAAATGTTGAACATATGGAGCAACAATTTCGAAGCAGCATGTATCACATTCGAGTGAATACCGATCCATGTCAGGATAATCGTGATGGATCAATTGTAGTCATTATGAATCTTGACTGTGCACAAATTCATTTCCTTAACGGATAATGTACTGTCTCTCCTTAGTTGATCTACCATTAAAAAGTTTAGTCTAAACTTTATGTTCAGATGTGATGATGGTGTTTCTTATTCTCTCGTAATTGACAAGTGGATTAAATTTATTGTGAATAATAAAGTGGAGGATTTATGCTTGAATATATGTTATAGAACTACTTATCCGACTAGGTATCATGACCAACCCTATAGCTTGCCAGAAGTTCTCTGTAGTAGTTCATCGGTTATAAAACTCAACTGCAATAATTGCAGAACATTAGAAGAATGCGTACTAAATTGGACATCTCTAAAGAGTTTAATGTTGGAAAGTTTGTTAATCCAGGATGAACACATTAAACAAATAATGTCAAATTGTCCTTTATTGAAATCTTTGAATCTATATGGATTTTGTGCAAACGATTATAACCAAATAATCCATATGGATTCAATGATTTCAATTGAGGACAATTTGACATTATTTGTTTAATGTGTTTATCCCGGATATACTAACTTTTTAGCGTTAAATTCTTTAGAGATGTTTAATTTAGTATGCAATCTTCTCATATTCTACAATTATTGCACTTAAGTTTTATAATCGATGAACTACTACAGAGAACTTCTGGTAAGCTATAGGGTTGGTCATGCCCAGTCGGATAAACAATTCTATAATGTATATTCAAGCGTAAATCCTCCACTTTTTTATTCACAGAAAATTCAAGCCACTTGTCAATTACGGGAAAATATGACTGACCATCATCATATTTGAACACAAAGTTTAGAGCAAACATTTTAATGGCTAAGGAGAGGTAGTGCATTATCCGTGAAGGAAATACATTTGTGCACCGCTAAGCTATCTATCTAAATGACCACACTCCTCGGTGTCATAAACAACGTTGTTGATAGAGGTCCAGAAGTATTGCCAATCTTTAGAGAGAGTAGATGATCTGAACGTGTCTATTATCTTTGCCATAACACGTACTTATGGAATAATACAAATAGAAGTCAAGGCTACCTTATGTGTTAGTGATGTTAAAACTGTTATTGAGAGCAAGGTTGGCTACTCACTTTATAATATGGATCTGTTTATGGGAGAACAAAAACTAGATGATCAGAAGGAATTGCATCAGTATGAGATTAAAGAAAAGTGTTTCTTAAAATTATTGAAAGCATATGGATCAATTGTCTTGGAACCTATTGAATGTGTTTATGATCATGAGATAACTTATTTCTTGAACCCTTAGCATAAGTTATCTCGTGATTAGTTATCTCAAGTTGATGATCGGTCAGACGACTTGTGTTTGCTACAATATTTGCAAACATATTTGCAATATTTTGACATTGTTTCTATTTTATTTACTCTTATTCCAGAAGAATGTGACATCTTTCGAGCTTTGGAAACAATTCAACTTTTATCGCTTTTATTTTACCCTTACAGCGTTTTATTTTACTTTTTATATTTTTTTTCCTGGATTTTTTTTTTTTCTGTTCAGTTGGTGAGTGAAAAAGTATTTTAAAGAAAATATATATTATAAATATTATAGTTGGATCTATCGATTGGCTCAAACTGCTTGTGAAGTTAAGCAGGCAAGCAGTGACATCCTATGAACTTGAAATTAAATGTGTTCAGCCAGACTACGTGTCTTGTGTACGAGTCCATCAAAATGTCAACAAAAATTTAATTTGAACACATAATTTTAAAGTGTAGCGAGTTCAACAACTAAAAAATTTAAAGATCAAACTCATCAAATTTAAATTTTAGATCTGCGTCTGCTTATAGTGTCAGACAATATTAGATAACTAAAAATAATTTGTAGTGGTCAATTATTCGATCACTGGTCTATTAACAGAAATAGAGAAATGCTTTAATTAAATATGCAAAATAAGCAGTAGCAATTTTAGAAAGGGAGAACACAAAAAATAGCAACAAAAACATCATTAAAATTGATCAAAATACAAGGAAAAAATATCAAAATCAACGGATAATGTAAACATAAAAACTCACAAAACAAATTCTAGCCTGAAGGAGGATATTTTATTTATAAACTCTAAAGTTATATTTTTGTGTGTTCCTGTATATTGAAAATAACTAACAATATCCCTATTTATAATAGTAAACAACCAAACTAAATTAAGACTAAAAACTCTATTCCTATATGAACTAGGAAAAACAAATTCTAACTAGACATTAATAAAATAAATATGAAAATAACAAATCCTAAATAACTTAGGATTCCTACTCCAACTTTGAATTACTATTTCCAACATTCTCCCGTGATTAAAAGTTATATACTCTTGCCTCTTTCTTCTTGTCATTGTTGTTGTATTGAAAAACACTTTTCTTCAATCTTCAATTTTTTTCTTATCATTGGTATTGTATTGAAAAACTTCTCTTCAATCCTCAATTGTTGGAGTAGTTCTCTTCAATTCTTATTTTTTTTCTTGGTTGTGTCGAAACACGTTCTCTCCAACTTTCAAGTGTTAGAGCACTTTCTTTTTAACTCACGATATTTTTTTCTTGGTTGTGTTGGAGCACTTTTCTCCAACTTTCAAGTGTTGAAACACTTTCTCTTCAACTTTTGATATTTTTTTCTCTTGGTTGTGTTGGAGCACTTCTGTCCAACTTCCAAGTTTGATGCATTTCCCACCAACGCCCTTTCTATTTTTTTTTTTTTTTTGTTTTTTAATGTTGGAACACTCTCTCTACAACTCTCATTGATGCCCTTCCCATCAACTCTTTTGTTTTGTTTTTTTTTATTATTTTCGTGTTGGAGCACTCTCTCCACCTCTCACTGATGTCCTTCCCATAACTCCTTTTCTTTTTGTGTTTTGTTTTTAATTTTTGTTGTTAGAACACTCTCTCTCCAACTCTCGTTGATACCCTTCCCAACAACTCTTTTTTTTTTTTACTTTCTCTAACTTTTAATTTATAGAAGAGTTTCTTCCCCATGTGCTTGGTAGCACTTCTTTAAATCTGCAATATTTTTGTAATTCTTTCCTCCTATCATGTTCTTTTCATGCATATATTATCCGTCTAGCTTTTGTCAACATGATCATTGGCCAGACAGGCGGCATATATGGGTTATAACCGCCTGCCGACAACAAAAATTTTAAGATCTTTTACCAAGTTCTGATATCAATTTGAAGGAGGATATTCTATTTATAAACTCAAAAGTTCTATATGTTTCTCGATATTTCTGTGTGTTCCTGTATATTCAAAATAACTAACAATATCCCTATTTATAATAGTAAACAACCAAATTAAACTAAGACTAGAAAATCTATTTCTATATAAATGTCACGCCCCGAGCCGACACTCTGGGCATGACCGGCACTCGAGAACCATTACTGGTCCCCAAGCAAACCCTTGGCCTGGCTCAAAACTCAGGGGAAAACTTACTTAACAATATATGAACTCAAAAGTAAAGGTTTCTCAAAAGTCTCAAAGTAATTAATACAAAATATTTAGAAAAACATTCAACTGGCCAAGAGAGGCAACTCAAGTGTTGAACATTAACAATTGATTAATAAGAACTATGGAAAAGACATAAATTTACCTCCAAACTAGTTTCAAAAAGTCAGTTACATGCTTAAACTAATATGGTGACCTATTAACACCTCTTCTACTAAATAGTGAATTTTTTACCCCGTGAGATGTGTAGCACCACTCTCACAATGGGAGGTGTATCACTCTTGTGCCACATCAATGCCATGTCACTGTCACATCAGATGTCATGTCAAATATTGACTAAAATTCTCCATGTCATTCGATTATTTCTTTTTCAATGAAACCACTACCATTGCCGCCATAGTACTACCAAACCAATATATTTCACCAAGAGAATTAAAATAGTCACCACAAATTCACCATCTACGATCAAATCCACCATTGAAATCATATACCATTATCCCCAAAAAATTATAAAGATCCACCACAAAATTTGACACCGATAAACAAACTCATCTCCAAAATAACATCATCACCATCAAAAGGTACAAATCCACCACCAAATATCACTACTTTCATTGTCAATAATGATTTTTTCTTCTCTACCACCTTTAATCCCCGCTTCTTATCCACCAATCACCAACAAATCCATCATTATATTTTATTTTTTTTAACTTAATCATGAATATTATCAACCACCAAGATAATTAAAGAGAAAAAACAAATACAATGAAAATGATGAAATTGAATAAACATTAAAATAGGATATGATGAGATGATTTTGGTGGAGGTGTAGTAGGTGGATGGAAATTGGGTATGAAAAAAAATAAAGAAGAAGAAGAAGCAAGAAGAAGAAGAAGAAGAGGAAGAGGAAGAGGAGGATGAGGAGGAGGAGGAGGAGGAGGAGGAGGAGGAAGAAGAAGAAGAAGAGGANAAGAAGAAGAAGGGGGAGGAGGAGAAGGAGGAGGAGGAGAAGAAGAAGGAGGAGGAGAAGAGGAAGGAGAAGAAGAAGAAGCAGAAGGAGAAGAAGGGGAAGTACAAGAAGAAGAATAAGGAGAAGAAGAAATAGGAGGAGGAGAAGAAGAAGAAGGAGGAGTAGGAGAAGAAGAAGAAGAAGAGGAAGAAGAAGAAGAGGAGGAAGACGAAGAAGAAGAGGGAGAGGAAGAGGAAGAAGAAGGACAGTAGCAAGGACATTTTTTTATTTTAGTTTTAAGTTCATATTCTTTAGTTATAACTTAATTATTTTAAATGTCGGTAATATATGTTTATATTTTGTAACTACTTTGAGTAAAAATATCAATGATCGATGATCACAAATACTTTAAGCATGGACCTCTTCACATTAGATTTGCGCAAAAAAAAAGATGATAGTATAATTTATTTTAGACTAAAAATTTAAAATAGTTTAATCAATATCGCTTTATATTATCAATATTAATAATATTTATCAAGTATTTCTTTTACACTTTTAACTTGTTTTAATTACTAGATAATTAATAGTAAAAAAAGGAAATAATCTGAAAGAAAGTGGTAATTGAACTCNCCCCCCCCCCCCCCCCCCCACATGATTTAATTATGTAATTGGAAATTCCACAATAATTTACGTATTATCTCTATGCATATCATCATTATATATAAGTTTGAGTTTCTTCAGCCAATCAAAGGGGTAATTCTATAATTTCACTTTTCCAATTCCTGTTTGTGCTTGCCGTGTTTTTCGAAAGTCCACTGTCTTCCACATCTTCTATTCCAAAAATATAGATTCACCGCCTTCCACATCTTCCATTCCAAAAATCGTAGTTTTATATTCCAAAGAGGTCTACTCGTTCCAACAAAAAGTTAAAGGTACACCTCTTTCCCCATTTTCGTTAATGAATATTATGGATTTTTCTTTCAATCTGAAGTGCTACCATATAGATTTGAAAATCTTCCTCACCGTAGGTGAATTTTTTGCTGGATTTATATGTTTTTCAATGTTCTCGTTGCAATAAATTACCACTTTCTACTTAAAGTTAATTTTTATTGAGTTGATTTGTTAGTGTTTGTGCTTGCCGCGTGTTTCGAAGGTCGAATGCCTTCCATCTCTTCTATTCCAAAAATATAGATCTGCCGCCTTCCACATCTTCCATTCAAAAAATCTTAGTTTTATGTTCCAGAGAGGTCTACTCCTTCCAACAACAATGAAAATATATACCTCTTTCCCCCATTTTCTTTCATGAATGTTGTGGGATTTCCTTTCAATTTGAAGTGTTGATATTTAGATTTGCAAATCTTCCTAACTGGTGTTGCAGGTTAACTTATGGGTTGTCGATGGGGTCCATGGACCTCTACACCAGACCTATTTCTGCTTATTTTGCTTCGCGTCTCTGCACCCTTAACAACCCTTAGGCCATTATTTTTACATTTTCTGGACACTTTTTAGACACGAGCCCTATGCTAATTCTATCCAACACTAGTACCAAACTAAAACACCTATCTAAATTAACACAGAGAATCAACTACACAAAGAAAACTACTAGATGGAAAACAAAAACCAATAGTTGGATAGATTGTACATCTTGGGTTGCCTCCCAAGCAGCGCTTGATTTAACGTTGTGGCACAACGCAGGCGTCTTGATTACTCAGACTTCATCAAGATGATAGGCCTTAACAACTTCTTGCACACTTTCTGCGTTTCCCAAATATATCTTGATCCTTTACCCGTTAACCATGAACTTTGTTCCTTCACTATTCTCAAGCTCAACTACTCCATGGGGGAGCACTTTTGTGAGCAAAAATGGCCCGGTCCATTTGGATTTGAGTTTGACTGGAAACAAGCACAACTTAGAGTTGAATAGGAGCACAAGATCACCCATAACAAATTCTCACTTTTCAATTCTTTGATCATGATACCTCTTCATCTTCTCTTTGTACAAGGCTGAACTTTCATAAGCTTTTGGGTGAAATTCATCAAGCATATTCAAGTCATTCATTCTTTGATTAGATGCGGCGCCCCAATCCAATTTTAGCTTCTTCATCTCCCACATAGCTTTATGCTTTAGCTCTACCGGTAAATGGCAAGACTTCCCATATATAAGTTGGTAAGGAGACATACTGATGGGAGTCTTGTATGCAGTGTGATAGGCCCATAGAGCATCATCAAGCTTTCTTGACCAATCCATTCTATTAGCATTCGCAAACTTCGCCAAAATTTGTTTGATCTCTCTATTGAACACTTCAACTTGCCCACTAATTTGCGGATGGTAAGGAGTGGCTACATTGTGGCAGACACCATATTTCTCAAGTAGCGCCTTGAACAACTTATTACAAAAGTGGGAACCTCCATCACTGATAATCACCCTCAGTGTACCAAATCTGGAGAAGATATTCCTTTTCAAAAATGCGGTGACACTTTTACCTTCATTGTTGGTGAGTGCAATCGCTTCCACCCATGTCGATACATAATCAACCGCAACAAGAATATACTTCATGCTATGTGAACTCACAAATAGACCCATAAAATCATTTCCCCATACATCAAACAACTTTATGACAAATATAGGATTCATAGGATGCTCTTGCTACTTTGAAATCCGTCCTTCTCTTTGGCAACAATGACAAGACTTTGACCCACGAGACTCCGTCTACGGTCTGTTGATCGATCTACGGTCCGTAGATGGGGACCGTAGATCACTCTTATACTTGGAAAAATTTAGGAACTTACTTGGGATATACGTTTGACATTAACGGTACGTAGGTTAACTTACGGGCCGTCGATGGGTTCCGTAGACCTCTGCACCAGACCTATTTCTGCATATTTTGCTTCGCGTCTCTGCACCTAAAACAACCCTTAGGCCATTAATTTTTTACTTTTTCTAGACATTTTTTAGGCACGAAACCTATGCTAATTCTAGCCAACACTAGTACAAAACTAAAACACCTATCTAAATTAACAAAGAGAATCAACTAATCAAAGAAAACTACTAGATGGAAAACAAAAACCTATAGTTGGCTAGATTGTACATCTTGGGTTGCCTCCCAAGAAGCGCTTGATTTAACGTCGCGGTACGACGCAGGAGTCTTGATTACTCATACTTCATCAAGATGATCACATAAGGGAACACTTCATAAATAGCTTTAAGTCATACTTTTGCCATGTATGAATGGCATCCCATACTACCATTCACACTAAGTACTTTTTTAGGCTAGCTTAATCAATGCTTACAATTTATCATTTTCGACTACCAAGGAATATCATACTACTATGCTAGACCTAACTACCATGGAAAACACACTTTCATTCAATCAAACCTATCCAAGGAAGGATACAAGTATACCAACCTACCTACCATGCAAACAGTCAATATGACACAAGCTACCCTTAGGGGAGTATGAATCCTCAACCCTAAATTATCCTTAGAAGAGTATGGTGTCTCAAGCGTAAGCTACCATGAAATGGTCTTGGCCTAGCCAAGTCAAGCTACCATGAAGGAATTCTAACAATGTTAGTTCAAGCTACCCTTAGGAGAGCGTAGATCCTGAATCCTAGGCTACCATTTCTATACTAATGCAAGCTACCATGAAAAGCATCCTACCAATGCTAGTTCAAGCTAACCTTAGGAGAGAATAATTCCTCAATCCCAAGCTACCATGAGATCTACCATCCCAAGCTACATAAGTCAACTACATAAGAAGGAATCATAAGACTCAACTTCAAGCTATTCTATTCTAACAAGCATGATTCATTTTAGGTGAATAACCTTTCAATCTAGAATCATTCTATGTGAGAAGACCTTTCACATTCTACATACATGATTGCTATCTCATCATATTAGACTTACTCTATAAGCCCTAGTTATCACCATTATGACTTCAATCCCAACATTTAAGCTTTATTCAACAATCATCATACTTGTCTAGATCAAAAGACAAATTAGTCCTAAGCCTTAATCATAGGCAATTCTAAGCATAATTCATCAAAAATCCCAATTTCAATCAATGTATTATCATACATGCATAAGCCTAGTTCAATTCATGATTTCATATTTCTATTTTTGCATAAGCTCTATTCATAATAACAAATCAAGAGAATCTAGCAAGAATAATCAATTTCTCATCCAAAAGCATAAACCCCCATACTTTGAAAATTAAGGTTAATCAAGGAATTCACATAAAATTTTCATATTATCATGAATCAACACTAAAATTAATCATATATAAGTATTATCCAACCTAAGGGAATCATACCCACCTAAAACCCATACATTGGAAGTAACCCTGGCTTGATTGGAGTTCTTCTTCACAAATTAGTGAAATTAAAGGGGACTCTACGGGTGGAAGAACCCATAGATTAAAACGTAAACATACCTTAATCAATTCCCTAGCACAAGCCTTTAGCAATGGAGCCTTTGTTCTTGACCTTAGCTCCAACCTCTAGCTTCTTCTTCAATGGAGGTTTTCTAGAGAGAGACATATTCTTTGGAGTGGATAAAGTTGTATTTTCTTTGGATTCTACGGAGAATGACTTAATTTAGTTAAACTTAGGTCTAATAAGATTATATAGTTGCTAGGAAAGGAATAAAACAATGTAGGGTCAACTTTGGTAAAGAACTAAGGACCGTTAGCATTTCAACATAAAATTTTCTAACCCTCACGACTTAGCTCGCCTTTTCAACCCTCATAACTCGCCAAGTGCACCGACGACTCGCCAAGGGGACTCTTGGCTCTCCCAATTTTCCAGTCGCTCCATAAATTGGGCAGGCCACTTAGGCGATGGGGGAGGCAGCTTGGCAACTCGCCAACCCATTCGGTGAGCCAAGACTTTGCTCCCCCATTCTCCCACAACTTATGCCAAGGGGACAGCCCACTGGGTGACCCCAAGTGCACCTTGGCGCATCGCCAAGTCACTTGGGCGATCATGCTGCCCAATCACCAACTAGGTACCTAGGAGAACAAGTTCTCTTTCACTCTACCTTGATAGCTCAGGCCCTTGCCCACTACCTAGACTTGACAACCCCTCATACAAAGGCTTAGAACCCTAACTTAAGGCCCTAGTTTAGTCTACTAGTTTTCGGGGTGTTACAATATCACCCTGTTGGGAACATTTGTTCTCAAATGACTTTCTAAACACTTCTTAAAGTAAACAACTCTAGACTAGCAGCCCATCATGTAGGCACGATATCTAAATGCACACAATCAAACAAGGAAACTTCAATTCTAAGCTAAACATACTCAATGCAACACAAGGGAGTAGGAACTATATCTCCCAACCGAAAATGCATTAAATTCGACATCTACTCATTTTCAAGGAGGAACTAACATCTCCTAGCTACAACATGCTCAACATACATTCATGGAGCCTAAAATGTATATTGACTCAAAGATTCTACAACATGAGGCAAAACAATGTATGTAAGTCATTTCTAACAAGACTTATGCATTTTCATGAACATGCATATGAGGAAACCAAAGCAACACATAATCACATAATGAATTTATTAGGTAGGTACACTATCTCCCCCTTGGGAGCAAAATTACACATGCTTTTCTAAACATTATCCATGGCAAGGACAACATGAAGTCCAACATAACAGGTCGCAAAAGACAAGAAATCCGGAAAAATTTACTAAACCATAAAACACATACCGGAAAGGACATGAGGAGATCACTCTTGATCATCTCTATATTGGAGAGCATAGAACCTATTCTTATTTTGAGGCTCAACATCCGCACCACTAGAAGCAACTTGCTTACCCTTTCTTATAGAAGCCTTTGCCTTCGGGCCATCTTTCTTCATGTGGCCACTCTCACCACATCCATAACAACCATCTTTACCAGCTAAGCACTTACCCTCATACCTCTTACCACACCTTGAACAAGTGGGCCATAGGGACTCATTACTCATCCTTTGTAGCCTAGGGGTAGTCACTCTCTCATCCTTATACTTAGGGGCATTAGAAAAACCTTTCCATGAAAAATTTTATCGATTCCTAGAATGACCATGTCCATCGAACCCATCATGAAAAGACTTATCACCATCCATCCTAGATATATTTTTCTCCCTAGCCCTCTCATTCTTGAGTTTTAACTCTTCTATTTGTTGGGCAAACATCATGAGGCATGAGATATCTATATCATCAAAAACCATTTCCATACGACATTCTTCTTCTACTAAATCGGACACCCCATCATAAACCTATTCATCAAATCCATTGGACTTTCTACCAAAGATTGAGCATACTTAGACAAAAGAGTGAACTTCAAGGCGTACTCATTGACACTCATGTTGCCTTGCTTAAGATTTATGAACTCCTCCAACTTAGCCTCCCTCAACTCCCAAGGAAAGAACATATCAAGGAAAGCCGACTTAAATGCTTCCCACTCTATACGACCCGCTCCTACCGGCCTACAATCTTTCCATTGCTCATAACAAATTTGGGCAAAATCCTTCAATTAATAAGCGGCTAGTTCCACATTTTCTATAGAAGTCACCCCCATGATAGCAAGTGTCTTATAAACCTCCTTTATGAACCCGTTTGGATCTTCCTCCACCTTGGAGCCACTAAACTCCAGAGGGTTCATCCTCAATAAATCTCTTATCCTAAAAGCACTCATCCCCTTATAGGGTTAGCCGGAGCCACCACATCCCTATTGGCTTGCGCCATCAAGGCTTGATCCAACAATTGCATAGAAGCCCTAAACTCCGCTAGAGTGACATTCCCAATTGGAGGGTCATTTGGGACTTGAGGAGGAGCTTGATTTGGAGCATGGGGAGGAATCTCTTGGTCCCCATTTCCATCCTCTAATCTCCTAGAATTTCCTTTGTATTAGCCATACCCTGAAAAACAAAGGGAAGAGCCTACTAAAGCCAAACTCTATGACAAGACTAAGAGAATGGAGAAGTGAGATTTTTCCTAAGCATCCCATAGCCTCCTATTCATAGCTGTGTCGCAACTCACACCCATGAATAAAACTCTACTAGATGAGGTTTGAGACAATCCTAGAACCATTCTAAACATTTTGCTCTGATTACCAAGTTTGTTAGGACCCAGGGGTACCCCCTAGACTTAACATAGTGTACTTGACCCCGAAGGGGTCTCATACAAGCCTTTAGCATCATCATAACATAAGAGCATAGAAAAGTAGTGAAAATTTAAAACTTTCTTTCAAACAATCTAAAACATTTTCTTAAGTAAGCGGAAGTCTTTACTAAGTCGTTGTCTCAAACCATCTACGAATAACAGGAATAAAAGTCTTGGGATGCTGCCCATATAAAGTCTAAACATAAGAAATGACATAAAAGTAACAAAGTGGGTCTGACCTCGAAACTATGAGGACTCACCAAATCTTCAAGTCTTCTTTCCACTTAGAAACCTAGCCTCCAAGCAACTCAATCTCCAACCCTACATTTGGTTAAAATGTAGGCAATATGCGTTAGTACAAAATGTACCAAGTATGAAAGCTAGCACAACATCATAAGATCATCTCAAATGGATAGTCAACACAAGACATAAGGACAAGAGACAATAACATAATCATAGCATAATCTCCAACATAAATATCATATTATTAAAAGTCAATCATAAGACATAATTAATGCACATAGCAGCTAAATCATATTCATGGCATAATCTTAACTTGGACTTTCATATTTACATACTTCAACCTTTGGTCTTCCCTATTACAAGTGAACTACTTCACAAGCCACCTCCAAGCATACTTGTGCAAGGCAAAGATAGCATCCCATAATACTATCCAAGCTAAGTACCTCTTTTTGGTCATTCTTGGGCATAGGCCATATTCATAGTCAAGACTCTATCCAAGCTAAGTACCTCTTTTTGGTCATTCTTGGGCATAGGCCATATTCATAGTCAAGACTTAGGTCTTCATGTCATAAGAGCACTTATACTCCAAAGTAACCTCAAGGCACACTTGTGCAATGCATGTGTGGCATCCCACAATACAACACACACTAAGCATATCTTTGAAGTCACCATGTTCATAACTACTATCCCTAGGTGTCACTATAGACCTACTTCATATTGACAAGGAACTATAAACTGAAGTCAATCATATCATGGAAGGCAACTATAGTAACAATACAAGATAGGCATACATCACATAAGGGGACACTTCATAAGTAGCTTCAAGTCATACTTGTGCCATGTATGAATATAATCCCAAACTGCCATTCACACTAAGTACTTCTTTAGGCTAGCTTACTCAATGCTTACTATTTATCATTTTCGACTACCAAAGAATAACATACTACTATGCTAGACCTAACTACCGTGGAAAACACCCTGTCATGCAATCCAACCTATCCAAGGAAGGATACAAGTATACAACCCTAGCTACCATGCAAACATTCAATATGATGCAAGCTACCCTTAGGGGAGTATGAATCCTCAACCCTAAGCTATCCTTAGGAGAGTCTGGTGTCTCAATCCTAAGCTACCATGAAATGGTTTTGTCCTAACCTAGTCAATAGTCATACTAACGATGCTAGTTCAAGCAACCCTTAGAAAAGTGTAGATCCTCAATCCTAGGCTACCATGCCTATACTAATGCAAGCTACCATGAAAAGCATCTTACCAATGCTAGTTCAAGCTAACCTTAGGAGAGCATAATTCCTCAATCCCAAGCTACCATGAGATCTACCATCCCAAGCTGCATAAGTCAACTAAACATGAAGGACTCATAAGACTCAACTTCAAGCTATTCTATTCTAACAAGCATGATTCATTTTAGGTGATTAACCTTTCAATCTAGAATCACTCCATGTGAGAAGACCTTTCACATTCTACATACATGCTAGCTATCTCATCATATTAAACTTACTATATAAGCCCTAGTGATCAACATTATCACTTCAAACCCTACATTCAAGATTTATTCAATAATCATCATACTAGTTTAGATCACAAGACAAATTAGTCCTAAGCCTTAATCATAGGCAATTCTAAGCAGAATTCATCAAAAGTCCCAATTTCAATCCACGTCCTATCATACATGCATAAGTCTAGTTCAATTCATGATTTCATATTCTTATTATTGGATAAGTTCTATTCATGATAACAACTCAAAAGAATCTAGCAAGAATCATCAATTTCTCATCCAAAAGCATAAACCCCCATACTTTGAAAATTAGGATTAATCAAGGAATTCACATAAAATCTTCATAATATCATCAATAAACACTAAAATTAATCATAAATAAGTATTATCCAACCTATTGGAATCACACCACCTAAAACCCATACATTGGAAGTAACCCTAGCTTGATTGGGGTTCTTCTTCACTAATTAGGGAAATTCTAGGGGACTCTATGAAAATCTAAACATACCTTAATCAATGCCCTAGCACAAGCCTTTAGCAATGGAGCCTTTGTTCTTGACCTTAGCCCCAACCTCTAGCTTCTTCTTCAATGGAGGTTTTGTAGAGAAAGAAATATTCTTTGGAGAGGATGAAGTTGGGTTTTCTTTGGATTCTAGGGAGAATGACTTCATTGAGGTAAACTTAGGTCTAATAAGCTTATATTATTTCTAGGAAAGTAATAAAACAATGTAGGGTCAACTTTGGTAACGAACTAACGACCCTTAACGTTTTAACTTAAAAGTTTCTGACCCTCACGACTTAGCTCGCCCTTTGCACCATCATGCCTCGCCAAGGGAACTAGGTGACTCACCAAGTGGACCCTTGGCTCGCCTAATTTTCCAGTAGCTCCATAAATTGGGTTGACCATTTAGGCGATGGGGGAAGCAGCTTGGCGACTCGCCAACCCATTCGGCGAGCCACGACTTTACTCGCCCATTCTCCCACAACTTAGGCCAAGGGGTCAGCCCACTAGGTGACCCCAAGTGCACTTTGGCGCATCGCCAAGTCACTTGGGCGATCATGCTACCCAATCGCCAACTAGGCACCAAGGAGAACAAGTTCTCTTTCACTCTACCTTGATAGCTTAGGCCCTTGCCCAATCCCTAGACTTGACAACCCCTCATATCAAGGCTTAGAACCCTAACTTAAGGCCCTAGATTCTTTGTTTTCATGCATCATGATAAAATTGAAGAAACAAAATTACTACAATAAAGGGGAAAAAATAAAAGGCATGATATGTTTGATAAAAAAATTAGAATTATTTCCATTTAGAGGCAAAAAAAATGCAGAAATTTTTAAGCCTAAATCTCAGGTTGAATTATGAAACATACTCTATTTACTCAGATTCAACATTGATATTTTAGGAGACACTCATAGATACTTAAAAAGGAAATCATTAAACATAATCCCTATCATTTCTAGAAGTGTATTTTTCTTGACCATCCTCTCTATTCATATTGAACCCTGTAGCTTTCACTCAAATCCTACATACAAGTAAATTCAAATGGACTCACCCTGGATCTCACATTCAATATGTGATATCTAATACCATCATTTTAGTATAACATTTATTCTGGGATTAACTAACACCATAATCTAATGCGGAGTAGCATTAATTTTGAATTTTTTTTCTTATCCCACCAAGCAAATAATCTCTGGATATTATCTCATTGGTTAAATCTTTATACACACAAAAAATCAGAAATTACTTGGTAAAAGAAGAGCTAACCTCTTGTTTTTCTTCATCAACAGTTCTCAAGTGCTTCATTCTTTTGCAAATATTCTTGAATTTTTCTAAAAAATTACTCAAAAAGCAATAGAGAAAATAAGAAGAAAAAAATGAAATGGTCAAATAGTTGAATTTATGCAACCTTTTAATAACAAGATTACATGAATTTAAATTTTGACTTAATGTCCCTAATGGTCACAAAACTTATGGTTAATGGTAATTATAGTCATTCAACTTTGGTTTTTCTTCCGTGAGTCTCACAAATTCGTGTAGTAAGCTTACGTGATTATTTTAGTTAAAAGTGCATTTTTCATACCTCTAGGAAGCTACTCAAAAGTTTGAGAGGAATTAGAACAAGCCGAAATGTTCAAGTGTGTGCCTTGATTTAGGTTTTAAGAGTGCCTTTGATAAAACTGTGAGGATATAAATTTACTCGAATAAGATCAACCAATAATAATTATAGAAAAAATATCATTGATATCACACTCAGAGGCAAACCCGGGATTTGAAGACGACGGGTGCACCACCAAAGACTAATGCACATTAGTTAAAGTATGTACCCAATATCAGTTCATATGATAGTTTTATTAAACATATATATAAAACTACGTTATTTATGCATAAATATAAATTAATAAGAGACTATTAGAAAAGGTTTGTTTTCTGGAGTGAAAGTTTTAAATTTCACTTTGCACCATGAGGTCGCAAGTTTGAAACTAGTCATCCCCTTATTTTATTCAATATTTTAAAACTTGAATAAAATAAGCAAATGAAAAAAAAATAGCAAATGTGATTTGAACCTAGTCCCCTAACGCCAAAGGAGTTTTGCGTCTAAACTAGCTAACCCAACTGGCTTCAGTCTCTGGCAGTGCCTAATAAAATATATGTCTATCTCAAGGTATATCTATATATTATACTAAAAGGGAGGGGCCACAAAAGTAAAAGGTTAAATACTATTTTGTCCCTATCTTAATTCAAAATGTTATATTAAATATTAAATAATAAATAATAATTATATATTATTATATTATATTAAATATTAAAAATGAAAAGGTATTTTAAAAGGCATTTTAAGAATGTCTCTCCATTCTCCAAAATAACTTTTGAGCTTTCTACATAATTCTAGGCAAACTTTATGTCTCTCCATTCTCCAACATGACTTCTGAACTTTCTACAGAATTCTAGCAAAATTTTTGGCTTATAAATATCATGTGCATGAGGTAAAATTATTACTGGCAAATACATAAGCTAATTCGCCTTACAAAGCTCATAAGAAAAAAGAATCTGATTTCATCAATTATAGAAATTGCTTAACCATGAAGATCAACGATTAAGGTAGAAGGTTGTAGTGGAGTGTTCTCTTGCTTTCCGGAGGGTTTAGTCTTAGTGGTGTCTATCGTAGTAGTACTTTTATTCTTGTACTGTCTTGGTTTTGCTTTCTACCTCCAATTGTTTTTATGATGATTCGGTTTTGCACTTTTTTTTTTTGTTGTTGTTGTTTTCGTAATAGTTGTTATATTATATTCTCTTCACTATAATTTTTATTTTTCATAATTACTCTGATTTGCTATACTCGACTCAAGTTGAGGGTCTTTTGAATTGAGGTAAGGTTTGTGCACACCCTACACTGCCTAGGCATATTTCACAGATATGTTATTATTATAAAAGAAATAGCTATAAAATCAAACAACAAATTTAAACGTTTGGGCTGAATTGATAAATGTAATGTTTGAGCTAAATTGATAAATGTACATCTATTTTGCTTTGTTAGCAAGTTTTGTCGTGAAATATGTTTATTCATCATGTTTGATCAGTTATTGATAATTTTTAAGATTTATTTTGTCTTCAAATTTCAATTCTCTTAGTTAATTTAATATTTAGAGTTAGAGGTATTTATATGCATTTAGAGTAATCTAGAGCATGAAATTCAATCGACAAATTTCTATATACCATTATGGGGCTATATGATATTGATTTTGTTCATGTATTTATTGCTAGATGGTAACTGTGTTTGTCCGCTTTTTTGATATTATTTCTATTCAGCAAATAAACAACTAAAGTAATGAATTACAATAAATACAATACAAGTTCAAATTTTATATTCACAAATTTTAAATGGTGTCTCCGTATCATAACAACAAATATTTGCTCAAGTGACATAGATTTTAAAATACATTTTTGATTTATTATTTTATTACACAAATTTTATAATAAAAGCTAAAAATATATATGGAAAGCATGTTCCATATATATATATATATATATATATATATATATATATATATTTCTGTGTGTGTATATGTCATAGTGTGTGAAGCAATGAATATGATGTCAAGCACCGTTGCTAAATTTTGTCTCTACCAGAAATAAGTATTATCTTATTCTGGAGAAACATATGATTCATACTTCGTTATACATAATTTGCAAATTATAGGATTTGTCAGTGCAATTACTATCCTCTCATGGTCCGTGCCTTTTGTTTTTCCTTTTTAAACTTCTAGCTTCCGAATTCTAAATATGGATAACTTATTGATTCTATATTTATTTTCTATCTACAATCTATATGAATAAAGTTATACGAATGATGTGTATGTTGTATTTTTTTTCTTCTATATTTTGTGTGGGTTTTTTTTTCTCTATTAGACTTCACCAATCTAATTTTTATGAATTTTTTTATCATTATCGTAAGTATGTATTGATATTTGTTTCAAATTAGTCATTTGTGACTTTATTGGAAGTGTGTTAATTACTAAACAAAGTTTAAAAATTACCGATAATAGCTTCAACGGAATCGATTTACTGATGGTAGCTTCAAAGGAATTGATTTTAAACAATACAATGTGCCCCTCATTTGGTGTTTCTTGATGTACATTAAAAAAATATTACTCACTTCACACGATTTGCATAAATTTTTTATTTTTCTATTGAATCTATAAAAATTCATATAGAACACTCAAAGAGGAATTATGAAAATACCCTTCACTATTTTTTTCTATTAAATAAATAATAAAAAGTTAATTAGACCAAATACATGGTTAGATGTTAGAGCTTATCATTTCTTAATGAGGCTTTTACTATTATCCTTTGAGCTTCTTCCGTTTATACTCATTCCAACAATAGTTTAATGCTTCACACTTAAGTTATGATTAAGGCAGAACATGGCCATTCACAATTTGTTTAGTTATTAAGATTGATTCAATCTTTCGTATTCCACATTATTGTTTCATCTTCCGCATTAATAATTTTCTCTTCAAACCGTTTCTTGTTCTTTACATTGCAATATTCTATAAAAGCTTACACGAAGTTGTCTTTGTCCTATTATTCTATTTGTGTTCTATTGGTCAGAAATTCTCCCTTTTCAAGTATATCTATTTGTGATTTAAATCTCATTCTTGATATGTTTGAGATTGGAATGTTATTTAATATTAAAAAATAATTATCTTTTAAGTCGAAATTATTTGTCCCAATAAAAGATTTAGTGATGCAGAATACACTTTTCACTGAATGTTATAAACAAGGAGATTCATTGTTTTAAATGTATATACTTCCGTGCATATTGTCATAGAGTAATTCCTTTAATACTTTGTTAAATTTATTCTGTGGGAAATTTAATTTATTATCTCATTGCATATTGCAATTTGGTGTAGAAGTTTTTAGATTAAATGACTTTTTAATCGTTTTTAAACTGAAAGAGTACATCATATTTGCAAAAGAAAAAGTTCAAATGAAATTCAAATAAAAATATCAATTTATCAATTTGGTATCCAAGAGTAGATTCCAAATATTTGAACTATTTTTTTCGAAAAGGAACAATATTCATGCAATTTGATTATAAAACTATTTTTAATACAATGATAAGAAACAATTTTATGTCAATTATATATATATATATATATATATCCGAAGTTAACGGGTGCACGTGCATCTTCAAGAACACACGTGGGTCTGCCTCTGATCACACTGATTTAATGTCTTCGAATCATCCAATTTCCGTTTCCGAAGAAACAAATCCACAGAATTTATTGAGTCGCTAACTCTGCTTTCTATAATTGTTTTAATGTCGCAAACAGTTAAGGTAACCTCGACTTCTACCTTAACAATTTCCTCCGTTGGCATTACCACAGAAATAACAACTTGTCTCTCAGATTGGAAACCATATGAAGTGTTGATCCACCATCGATTTTGTGAAAAGCTAAGGTTTTGTCTTCTTCAAGAAACTTTCTGTCATGAATAAGAGAAAATTTCTTTGACCCCAAACCTACATTTGACATACTGGATCGTATCGAAAGTCCTTGAATAAACCGTAATTGCAATACTAGCATAGGGTTTCTTCACCAAAATATCTTCGGGACTGAATTGTCGATATAAGCATGAAGGGTGGAATTTTCGATAATGCCACAATCCATTAACTTATGTTTATCGTCTGTTAGCTAGGCAAACATCTATTGAAAATAGTTGTTGAAGACATTCCGGTATGCCCTCATTATCATGTAATAAAGATTTGACATGTCTGATACTATCTGATTCCTTAACTATTTTAGTGAGCTCCACGCCTTTAGTCATCTGCAAGAGGATAAACAAAACCAGAACAGTATTTAAATTGTGTCAAGTTAACAATCATAAGCACGAGCAAACGAAAAACATTCCATAGCACATACGAAAAGCTCAGAGAATGCAAAATTTAAAGTAAAAATCATGTCATCGACAATGCATTGTATCTTGCCTAAGAAAGTTTAAAGTCCTCTACCACTCAACTGTACAACATTTGCCAGGCCTAAGCGCATTCTTCCCTTACCTATTGAAAGAGTACACAACCCGCCTTAGTACGTCTCAAAGCCTGTCGGTTTTAGTAGGTGATTCACTACCGAAGAGAAAGAAAGGCTAGATCAATCAAAAGGGATACTATAAGTCTTCTACCCCATTTATCTAATCAGCTCGCATGGTTTATCAGCTCCACCGACTAGGCAAAAAGAGTGATTCACTGAATACATAGGTGCACTTGAAGTGGGGTGTGTGTTGTCCCTATTAGGTTGGCCCTACCCAATAAGGCCCCACCGTCGGGGCATTAGAGCCTAAATATCAGGTTAGAGTTCCACTCATACTCCATTTCTCAGATTCAACATTAAAGTTTTAGTAAGAGACTCAGAGATATATAAAGCAGAAATCATAAGTATACTTTCTAGAGAGAGACAAATTTGTATGTTCGAGGGATTTGGATCGAACTTCTGTAGCTTTCACTCAAACCCTACATATGAATAAATCAAATGGACTATGGTGGAATTCCTACTCAAACTTATAGTCTTCAAATCCTAGATCCGCCAGAGATGGATGTAGAGCATCAGTTATAGATTTATCTGAAAATGTATGCCTAATACTTTAGCATCGACTCTGTATATGTGTTAAAATATATTACTAAATAATTGATTTCGAACCACAATAAATCATATGACTTACAGCTGAATCCTAAACTTAAACAAAAAATTCAAATCTTGAATGTGAAGCTAATCAAACGCGAAATAACATTTTATATCGGATTGTTAGAAGGAGCAATCCTCTTTTTCTTTTTCATCTTCGACAACAGTTCTCTTGCACTTAATGCTCGATTCCATCTTTTGCAAAGCTTGAAATCTCCTAAAAACAATATCCAAAATAAGAAGAAAAAAAGAAGGTGGTGTAAGAAACAAGTATCCCAAGCATATAGAAGAACTTTAACTTTCTAGTACAATGTCTTGTATATGTGAATATGAATGTACTTTGATCAAATCAACCTACATCTATTATAGGAAAAAATATTAAACATCAAAGTAAAATATGAATTAAAAGATTGAGTAATCTCATAATGTCAACATTTATTATGGAAAAAAATGTTAAACCTCAAATTAAAATATGATTAGAATAAGTAATCTCATAATGTCAACATTTATTATGGAAAAAACTGTTAATTAAACCTCAAATTTAAATGTTAATAGATTAAGTAATATCATAATTACACTTTTTTTATTCTTAAAAAGTAAATTTAATTCTTCATTAATTGATAAAATCTTGTATGTGTGAATATACGAATAGACTCGGATTAGATCAACCTATGATCCAGGAGTTCCATGTGAAAGGTCTCTCACTCAATGGATCAAAGGTTCAACGGGGATAATAGGTTGATGACTCCCAAGAGCTCTTAACGGCAGAGTCGTTTGGCACCTCGATGTCGACTCATCTCATCTTGAGGTTAAAGAAGGTATCAAAGTTCGGATGTTCGCTGATTGAATAACTTAAGTCTTCACTAATCGAAACTTATTTATGTGAATACGTATGTATGCAGATCAAATCAGCCTACATCTTTTATATACATTTTTACTAACCTCAAAAGTAAAATTTAAATAGATGAAGGAGTTGTTGTTTAATCTGTATTACTAAAATATTTAGAACAATAACTTTGGAGAACTTCGTAAGAAATATCAAAGTTTAAAGTATATTTTAAAAATCAGAAAGTTAAAACCAATAAAGAAAATATAATCTGCAACAAATCAGAAACAACATTGAAAAGAAGAAAATGGAGACCCTTGAATGCACGGTGTGTCCTTAAGAAAATTCTTCCCCTCAAGTAACCAAACTTAATGAAATATATCCTCCTATAATAGCAGATTTTACTCACGGGTGTATTGGTACGTTAAACCACAGTATCAGATAACCACTCAACGACAGTAAAGTACAATAGTACTTTTTTATGTCGAATAGGAAGAAGTTCTGAAAATTTGTTATTCAAAAAATCAGAGGAAACCCCTCTATTTATAGACAACAAAGGGTAGTATGCATTATCAAAAAGGTCATAACCCTTTTGAAAAGTCACAACCTTTCGTAAAAGTCACAACTTTTTTGAAAAGTCACAACCCTTCGGAAAAGTCAAAACCAGTCAGAAAAAGTCGCAACTCTTCAGAAAAATCAGAACTCTTTGAAAAAGTCACAAAACTTCAGAAAAGTCACAACCCTTCATTTTTCCTTCACACCTTTTAAAACCGAACAATAATATTTTACTTTTATGCCTCTTAAAAACTAAATTTAATTCTTCATTAATGGAAAAAAAGATCATAAACAATAAGGCTTGACTTTGATATCTGGAAATAATAAAAGAACTTATTTGATGTAGTCAAGATCTTTACATTTTGAATGGTTTAACTCCTAAATTCTCAATCACATGTACATATATAATATTTAGAGAGCGTTTTCTTCAATTTACTCAATTATATCCTTTTTCCTATGTCAAGCATGTGGAATTTTCTTTTGATATATCTGGTGGTGAAATTGGAACGCATGATCTCTACTATGATCATCTCATCTAAAAGCATAATGTGTTAAAAAGAATATAAAATTATTTAATTAGTTATGTTTTCACCATTCGGAGAAGGAAATCCAAACTGCTGGACTAATAAATCAAATAGGAAACTGAAGACAACTTTCCTGTATGAATCGATATTATTCCATTTCAAATTCTTCCCGATGCCTCCGAAGGAAAATCTCTAATTTGGATCCCAAATTGATGGGATAGTGTGAGATTAAAGCCTATGATTGGAATCTTACTGATAGAATTTACAAACTAGCATTGTCTGACACTATAAGCAGACGCAGATCTAGAATTTAAATTCGATGAGTTTTATCTTTAAATTTCTTAACTCGCTACATCTCAAAATTATTTGTTTAGATTAAAATTTTGTTGACATTTTGATGGACTAATACACAACCCACGTAGTCTGGCTGAACACATTTAATTTCACGTTCATAGGAGCCACTGCTTGTCTGATTAACTTCACAAGCAGTTGAGACAATCGACAGATCCAACTATTAATATTTAATATATATTTTTTCTTTAAAATATTTTTTCACTCACCAACTGAACAACAATAAATCATAATCCAGGAAAAAAAATATAAAAAGTAAAATAAAACACACTGTAAGGGTATAATAAAAACGATAAAAGTTAAAATGTTTCCAAAGCAAGAAAGATGTCAGATTCTACTTGAATAAGAGTACATGAAAAAGAAACAATGTCAAAATATTGCAAATATTTTGCAAATATTGCAGCAAACACAAGTTGTCTGACCGATCATCAACTTGAGATAACTAATCACGAGAAATAAGTTATCTCATGATCATAACTCTTTCAATAGGTTCCAAGACAATTTATCCTTATGCTTTCAATAATTTTAAGAAACACTCTTCTTTGATCTCATACTGATACAATTCCTTCTGATCATCTAGTTTTGGTTCTCCCATAAACAGATCCATATTATGAACTGAGTAGCCAACCTTGCTCTCAATAACAATTTTAACATCACGAACACATATGGTAGCCTTGACTTCTATTTGTATGATTCCATGAGTTCGCGTTATGACAAAGATAAGAAACTTGTCATTACGATTGAGCACCATACGAAGAACTGAACCATCACCAATCTTGAGAAACGATAAGGGTTTGTCCTCGTCCAGAAATTTCCCATCATGAATGAGAGAGAATTCGCCTATGTTTGTTCCTTGTTTAGCAGCAATCCAAAATTTGACATCCTGGATAGTATCATAACTCTTCGAATAAACAATAATGATATCTTCAGGATAGGATCTCCTTACAAATAATGTGATCACTGGGGCTGTATCTTCTACAACAGCATGAAGGGTGGAGTTTTTGCAAATGCCATAATCGACTAACTTCTGTCAATCCATTAGAATATTATCTTCTGAAAACATTTGTTGATGAGATACCGGCATGCCTTCCTTATCATATAGCAAAGCTTTGACATCGCCAACGCTATCTAACTCGTTAACGTTTAACTTGACTGTTTTAGTAATTCCCATAAATATACCTATCTGCAAGAGGATACCAAAACAGATAAAAGAAAAATATGGTCATAATGGTGCAATCTTTTAACGAATATTAAATGATGTTAGCAATAATAAACACCATCCAACAGAAACACTAAAAACAACAAATCAAATAGTGGAGATTGTAGTGCATGTTTTGGATCGAAGGTAGTGAGATAAGGCAGAACTTCGAAAAAAATTCAACTATAAACTTAAAAGTCTTTCTCCCAAAGATAAGATTACTACTCCAACAATGTCTTGCCTGTCAACTAATCAAATACACCAGCTAAATATGTCAACAAACTAAGAATAATCAATTAAGTATAGATGTTTTAATATTTACACACTCTTAACTCGTTAAGTCAACGAATTTACATAATAGATACATGATCTTCTTGAACCTTGTTTGGTGTTAATGATTCAAATTAAATTCCACAATACGCATTAAGTATATGCATTTCTCGCCAATCCAATTAGTAGTATCTATGTTGTTTTCCACTCCTCTTTCACAAATTTTCTCTTCCAATTTCTACCATTTCGTGTTCCCCAGTCTAATTTCTCCTCTAATAACATTTTCAAGTTGCAGCTCTCCACTTTTTCATGAAGGTGTACTAATATCTATGGATTATCTGTAACTCTTAGCACAATGTGTCATGCAACCTAGCACTCGTTCGATTGGGTATTGTGAGTTGATAATTGGGAAAACCAATGATAATAAAGGAGAATAAAGGAAAAATTCAGATAAGGATAATAGTAAGATAGATATTCTTCATAATTCATCATCGATTAAAACAATTTTTCTTTTGACAGAGTATTATGGTAGATTTGCTCAGTATCAAAAATCAATTAAGCAATCTTCTTCAATTACTACCTTTGCTAGTATGGAAAAGCATGTATTATTACCTCTTCAAACAATTGATTTATTGATTCAGGAACCACAAATCACATGACATGTAACCCTCATATTTTTTCTAACTTCCGGCTAAACAAAGTATTGTATCCAATTATTGTATTTGAAGGATCAACTTATACCAATGTTGGATTTGAACTATTAAATCAACCTCCTTTATTACCCTGTCATTTGTCTTAAGTCTCCAGCAATTAAACTTTAATTTGAGTTTTACGTTAGTAAGCTAAGCATGCAAGAGATCTTAATTGTCTCATTTCATGACCTTGGAACGAATCAGGTTAATTGTAAAATAATTGAATTAAGAAGAATCATATGGGAAAAAATATTTAATGATAACGAATCAGAAGATATATTAAACCAACAATGGTATGAAATAGACCTACATGATTTAGAGTACGAAAGAATAGAATGGTACGATTTAGAAATAAATTCAGACTAAAATGAACTACGAATATTTACAATATCATTGTATCTTGAGATTAAATTACCCATAAAGCCTATCCATTACTCTCAATCTAAGACCCTAGAAATCTCCATTAATTGTAAAGAAATCACCAAATCTTAAAGGATGGCAACCTGTATTACAATAATATTTTATGTGACTGCAACGATTAGGGAACCCTCTTGTCTAGCATAGCTTTCGAGAAGGAAATCTAATGGCAAAGGAGGGGACTAAGTTAAAACTGGACAGATCCTTTTTGTTGTTAGCAATTCCTCCGTTGTTTGCAGTGAAGAAGTTGAAAGCAGATAGAGCAGGAACTTCTTTTGCTTGGCATTTGAAGCCATCTAGTATTAGTTAATATTGTAATCAACCTCTATCATTCGTCTAAATACTATCAACAACCATGTTCTGTCACTATCTTGTAATGATGCATATTAAAATATAATATATTAATTCCTTTTGTACCAAAAAAAAAGAGAAGTTATTCTCTCCAATTCCTTTCACAATTACAAAGAAGTAACACCTATAGTAAAATGAAAAGTTCAACCTAAACATAATTGAACAGTAAAATAATGAGGCAAATAGATTCTTTTTTTTCATGCACTATGATAAAATTGAAGATACAGAAGTACTACAATAAAGGGGAAAAAATAAAAGGCATAATATGTTTGATCAAAAAAATTAGAATTAGTTTCATTGAGAGGCCAAAAATGCAGAAGTTCTTAATTCTAAATCTCAGGTTGGATTATGAAACATACTCCATTTACTCATACTCAACATTGATATTTTAGGACAAAGTCATAAATACTTAAAAAGGAAATCATTAAATATAATCCCTGTCATTTCTAGAGGTTTACTGTTCTTGACCATCCTCTCTATTCGTATCGAACCCTAGTAGCTTTCACTCAAACCCTACATACGACTAAATTCAAATGGGCTCACCCTGGATCTCACCTACTATATGTGATATCTAATACCATCATTTTAGTATAAAATTAACCCTAGGATTAACTATCACCATAAATGCGGAATAACATTAACCCTAAGAAAAATTTCTTATCACACCAAGCAAACGATCTGTGGCTATTATCTCATTGGTTAAATCTTCATACACACACAAAAAATCACAAATTACTTAGTAAAAAAAGGGAGCTAACCTCTTCTTTTTCTTCATTAGCAGTTCGCAAGCGCTTCATTCTTTTGCAAATATTCTTGAATTCTTCTAAAAAATTACACAAAAAGTAATAGAGAAAATAAGAAGAAAAAAATGAAATGGTCAAAGAGTTGAATTTATGCAGTCTCTTAATAACAATATTACATGAATTTAAACTTTGACTTAATGTCCTAGATGGTCAAAAAACTTATGGTTAATGGTCATTATAGTCATTAAACTTTGTTTTTTCTTCCAAAAGTCTCACCAATTTGGGTAGTGAGCTTACATGATTATTTTAGTTGAAAATACATTTTTCATACCTCCAGGGAGCTACTCAAAAGTTTGAGAGGAATTAGAACGAGCCAAATTGTTCAACATATTGTGTTCCATTCTTTAGGTTTTAAGGGTGCCTTTCATAACACTGTGAGGATATAAATGTACTCGGATCAGATCAACCTACAATAATTATAGAAAAATATAGTAAACCTCATTGTAAAATGTGAATAGATTAAGTGATCTCACAGTGCTATACTTTTATACCTTTTTAAAACTAAATTTAATTTTCATCAATGGGAAAAAATTAATCATAAGCAATAAAGCATGACATTGATATCTTGAAATATTAAAACAACTTATTATGATGTATTTCAATATCTTCACATTTTACACGGTTTAATTAACTCCTAAATTCTCAATCATAACCATCTATCATACATAGAAAGTGTACACTTTTAATCACATAATTAAAAGGGTAAACTTAATTACATCTTCAACGTGATCCATATATGTGGAGTACTAATTCTTTTATTATGTGTCAAGGACGTGATTTTTTATAAAACGTGAATTGAAACTCAAACGCATGACTTCTGTGTGTGATCATCTTATCTAAAATCTTAAAGTGTTAGAGAGAATACACATTTTTCATTTAATTAATTATGTTTTTAACATTTGACAGTAAGAAGAATTGATGAAGTATCAAGTTTTGTTAGAAAGATTTGAAGAGGAAAATACTTCAGGTTACTTTAGAAGGGCTTTTCTAGTTCATACTTTAGTAAAACAATTACACAAATTTCATCATGCCTTTTATAATTTTTCCCTACTTAAGCATCCTCATTTGTAATATCATTATAGAGTGTATAATAAACGTTGTGATAATTATAGAATAATTACTTCACTGTAGCTCTTATTTTCTTCATACGGGTTAGTTAGTAGAGGTTTCTTACATCATTAGAATTGGTAAGGTAAGGTCTAGCCCCCCTTTCTTGTACTTATCTCTGTTGAGGTTTTCTTTTAATTATATTATTAATAAAAGACCGCTAGACATTGTTTAATGATATAAATACAGAAAAAAAAAATTACATTTAGAGGCAGAAATAGAGGAGTTCTTAAGCCTGAATCTATGGTTAAAGTTTCACCAGACTCTATTTGCTCAGATTAAACATGAAAGTTTTAGTAGGGCACTCAAAGTTAAATTTCTAGAGAGGGGCAAATGAGTATGTTCATGGGATTTAGATCGTACTGTGTTAGCTTTCACTCGAACCCTATATATGAGTTAATCAAATGGACTGTGGTAGAATTTTAACTCTAACACACATTCTTCAAATCCTAAATCCGTCGGAGGTGGATGTAGAGCATTAGTTATAGATTTATCCAAACCTATACTATCACTCCCAGAGGCTACCCCCTGGACGTAAACACGAAACCTAGGATCATGAGGACCCCAAGCTAACCTTGAGCTGGCATATCATAAGCATACTTAAACAACTGAACAAAATATAATATGCGGAAGCTTAAGAAATGAAATAAACTAAAATGATAGGGGATACCCAATCTAAGTCTGAATATATAAATACTGAATAAGAGTTTAAGATACTGAACTATAACTCAAATACCAAAGTTGAATCTGTCTATGTCAGAAATAAGCCTCTAACTTATTAGAGATGCTGGGACATGCCCCCAAGCTAACTCTAACAAAACTGAAACAAAAATTAAAAGACTGAATGTAAAAGAATATTCTATCGTCCTTGAAGAATGATGACTCACCATTGATACCGGTGAATACGGATCGGGGATCGATCTACACGTGATCTGAATGCTGAGGACCTGAACCTACATCACAAAAACATATAGCGCAGAGTATGCGTCAGTACTTGAAAGGTACTGAGCATACATGATAAGATAATGTTGAACAAACATATAACTGAACAAAGCATACTGAGCAATGATATAATTTGAACATAATAAAGATACTGAGGTATACGAAAAATGAACTATACTGAATGCAATGACCAAGTACATAACATGTTGAGACTGAATACTGAAAATGTAACTGGTAACCTGGTCAATACACTAGAATCTGACTGTGGGAGATACTATTAACTGACATAAAACCACGTGAGCTAAATGTGGAGTCTGATGTATACTCCCCATCGAGAGGACCCAATACACCTTAGGGGTATAGAGGCATGACTGGTATGATCACTAAAATGATGCCCAACAGAGAGGACTTATAAACCTATGAAGGCATGTAGTTCTGGGACTCTGAAGATGACTGACCCTAGTCCAACTCGATGTTAAGCCTACTCCCAACTAGAAATATGTTCAATACAACATAACTGAAATATACTGGATAACTTAATATTCTGACATGGTAACTGAAAATGCAACATTAAAGTACTGATAATGAAACATTTGAAAACTGAGGCATGTATATATGTTTATTTGTCCTAGCTAGTGTATTTCATGAACTAAACGAATCTACACCACTAGGGTTTTGAATTTTATGCAAGGAACTAAGCAGCATTGTTATGAATACATGATAATCGAATTAGGAATATCCTAAACGCTAAATTACACCAATTATCTGAAATTCTAGAAACCCTAGGTCTAAGCAATATTTAGGGAATCAAGACTCTGTCTAAAATCTAGGGACCTAGTGGATGAAGGTAATCCACCAGTGAAACTCCACATACCTAGTGACGATATTCATGGAGAAATATTTTGATTTCGGGGTTGGAACTGGAGATACCTTGCTGGGTGTTCTTGAGAAAGCTATCGCCTGATTTTACCTTTTTGCTCTAAGTCTGATGAATTTTTGTTGAATGAATCGCTTAGGGTAAGTTCTGACTAAGTTACTAGGCTCAAGCTGACCAAAACTACGTAGTTTAGGGGTTAAACGGCGTAGTTTAGGTGTCCAACACATAGCGGAAAAGACCACGATCCCTACCACCGATCGTGTAGAGGACAACAAACCGTGAAGATCACCGTGGTCCCTCACTTGGGCAGGTTGTCTATTGGCTCAGGTCCACGGACCCTCCCATGGCCCGTCATCAAGACCACGACCCATGGAGGGCTCCGTGGTATGATATCAGGGCACGCGAGGTTCTGTCTCGCTACCACGAGCACCAGTACAGCTCGTGTGGTGGTCTACGACTCGTGAAGGGTCCTGTGGTCCACCATTCCTGGGCTGGGTGTGAACCACAGACAAGTTAATGGACCGTCGTTCCATTCACAGTTCGTGAGCCGTGTTGTGGTTCACCCATTTTTATGTTGTTCTGGTCTGATATGCTCTGAGGTGTTACAATATCTCCTCCTTGGGAACATTCACCCTCGAATGAAATCTAAACTAGCTGAATATGGAGGGAAAGGAGCTGCAATCCCTACCACTAAGTACTGGAAATTGAAATATGACTGAACTAAGTTCCAAGAACATGGAAATACGCTTAAACTGCAAGTATAAATGAGGGAATGTAACACTCTAGAAACTAATAGGCTAAACTAGAGCTTGACGTTTGGGTTAGAACCTTGAATGTACCTCCTCGTACCTTAAAATAAATGTTTTTATGTTAGAACATCAAGGTTCAAACCCCAAGGACCAACCATGGGTCCTTGAGGAGGACCCTAAGGAGGCTGTGTGGGCAGTGACCCACGAGGGCAACCCATGCGCCATAGGTCCTCCCAATCCTCGTGGGTTAGGGGTCGTAGGTCAAGGCCCCAAGAACCATGTCCTAGAACCCCAACCACGGTTCACCAGCACGGGTTGTGGGTCCAACCACGGTTCGTCAATGGTGGGTTGTGGATGAGGCTAGGAACTCCAATTTCACAGTTACACTTAGGGACATTATGGGGTTTTCTGGTTTTAGTTAATATTAAGTGACGTCATTTTACACTAAATTAGACTAACTATATAAGGTTTTTAAGTCCCTAAATTAAGTCATCTTCCTCATAATTCCAAATTCCAAAAGAAAGACCCAAACCCTCTCCAAAAATTCTCTCTTTAAAACTCCAAAGAAGAAGAAGAAGGAGGAAGGTGAAGCTAGGGTTGAAGGAACATGGTTTTCTACTCAAGTTCATTGGAATTCAAAGTTAAGTTATGGTAGTCCGTCATCCATGGATAGAATTCATCCATGGAGTCCCTCCAAAACTCAATTTCAAAGATAGAAATTCCCCAAAAAGCTAGGGTTTTACTTCAAGTCATGGATTCCTTTCAAAACTGATTTTATCAATTTAATTACTTTATATTATGATTTAATTGATGATTATTATGGTTTGATGATGAAATCTCCCAAGAATCCATGAAATTCCCATATTCCCTATTTATGACCTTGTGATGAGGGTGAATTGTAGAAAGAAGAGTATTATGAGATTATGCTTATAGTAATTGAACTAATTGAATCATGTTATTATCCATGTCTAATGTAGTAATTCTAGATGTGTTGATTGAATATGATATATGGTCCTTGAAGGGCAAAGTATGAGAATTATGCACGATTATGAGGGTTATGTATATGTTTCAATAACACTTTGAGAGTAAAGTGAATATGATCATGATCTAGTTGTTGTGTTGCTGGAGGTTATCCTCATCTACACACTTATATATGAATATGATATGATGTGAAGGGTTTTCTCACAATATGATGATTCTAAGGTTGAAAGGCTATTCTTACTTATTGAATATATGAGCTACAGTAGGAGTTATGTTAGATTGAGTGTCAAGACATTCTTCCATGAGTATGAACTTAAGTCAAGACTTTATATGAACTCCGTGGGTATTAATGCTTAGCACCGAGTGGATAGTGATATGAGATGGAAGCCCTCACGTTAGTAGAAGTCGGGTTTTTAGGAGCAATCTCTTGGGATGGAAGCCCTCACATTAGTAGAGGTCGGGTTTTCTAGTAGCAATCCCCTTATCCCATAAACTATGTGCCCTCATAGGTCTTTAGTTAGTGGATCCACCTAAGCTAAGAGTATGGTTCTACCTTATGCAAGTACGACAACCGTACCCCTTTTCGGTGTGGGGTAGACACCGGATTCCATGTTTAGCTCACACGGTCTATGTCTGTAATGACCCTCTTGGTCATTTCTGTGTCTTGCCTTCTGTGCGTCATTTAGAGCGTTCCTATAGCGACCCC
>NW_026035804.1:0-1131 GCF_019186545.1 Solanum stenotomum
GTGTGTAGGTTTGCGTGGTACACATGCACAAGGAAATTAAAAACGTTGAAAACTTCAATGACTACAAACGGTCCATTTACGTCACTCTCAAAACTTGGGAAAGTTTTCCAATTTATCAACTTTCTTTATAACTTTTTCCTCGATGAAAAATGTGAAGTCCACAAGCATTATTGAGCTAAAGTTCCTCCCTCAAAACTAGCGGAACTTCTCTACCAAGAAATATTTGTCATCTTCTACTCATTAATGAATGGCAATTCACATACACGGTCATGCATGCCATGATCTCCAAGTAACACACCATATTACACCTCCCTGCGCAAACTCCGCATCTAGGTGCTTTCACGTTCCCGTTTTTCTTTCTTTCACTCTCATTTATGACACTACCTCAACAAACATTCAAATACATGAACATAACAGCTACACATCTAGATTTTTCTTCCAACATTTACTTCCATAGCGATTAAATGAATCCGTTTCCGAATTCATTATTTCCACATTATGCCTTTGATATTAGCATGAAATTACTGGTACAATTCATAATGTTTTCCAAATTCAGTAAATCTGATTTTAAAGAAACAAAAGTACAACTTATCCTGACTTTGTGCAAAACAACCATTTTATGCTGATTTCTTCATTCCATAAACCATTTCAAATCCTCCTTGAATTTTAAGTTATCATTCACAAAATCAAGAAATGATGAAACTGGTTCCAAAAAAGTAAAGAATCTTCCAATTGAAAAAAATGGATATTTTCTGTAAGATACAGGACAAAAATCCATTCATTATATCAAGTCGAAATACAAGTACAACCATACAAACAAAAGGAATAAGGATCTAAAAATTAAACTGAACCATTAAAAAATAAAAAATTCTCACCTTAAAATTGTAAACCTCCAGAAAACACCCAGCAATTTCTGATGAGATATAACAGCAAAATTTCCAAACAGAAAAATTCAAAACCACTGCAAAAATCAAACAAAAAAAACACATCAATCTCTACCGCTTCGTCACCGAACAACATATACACCAATTTCCATATCAATAAACCTCCAAAACATGAAATTCCAGGAAAAATAAACAACATATCATAGAAACGGCGTTTCATATACGGTACCTAAAAGACAAATCCGGT
>NW_026035805.1:0-773 GCF_019186545.1 Solanum stenotomum
TAACAAATATATTATTTATAAATTTAAAACTAAGTGTCAACACTAGATGGACACAAATCGATCTTGCAAGAAAATCAATTTTGTCATCAATAGGATCAACTAGTGTTCGTACTTATGCTTAACAAATATATTAGTTATAAATTTAAAGCTAAGTGTCAACACTAGATGGACACAAATCGATCTTGCAAGAAAATCAATTTTGTCATCAATAGGATCAACTGGTGTTGGTACTTATGCTTAACAAACAATCGATAGACACAAAAATATTATCACAAAATTAAAGCTAAGTATCAATACTATATTGACACAAACACATTATTGAAAACAATTGTACTTGACCTTTAGAAATTTAGAAGCACAAACCTTATCTCCTACTTTGATGAAAGAAGCAATATAGTCTTGTATCAACTTTTTTAGATGTTGAGCTTCCTCAGTTGCCTAGCACGAAAAGTTCTAAAATTAGTTAAATATAAACTTCAAATCCAAGAATATTAGTTATATATATATATATATATATATATATATNTTCAAGTTTTCAATTCAAGTTCATATCTAATTTCTAAAATTAATTAATTATATATTCAAGCTAATTAGTTCCAAGTTCAAGTTCTAATTTCAAGTTCAAGTCTCAGTTCAACTTCAAAGTCTAAGTTCATGTTCTAAGTCCAAGTTCTAATTTCAAGTTCAAGTTCATGTTCTAAGTTCAAGTTCATGTTCTAATTTCAAGTTCAAGTTCAAATTCTACTTTCAAGTTCAAGTTCAAATTCTAATTT
>NW_026035806.1:0-433 GCF_019186545.1 Solanum stenotomum
TTGAATTATATTTGATATTTTAGGATTAATTTAATAGTTTGAAGTTGGGACACTAGCTAGCTAGTTTGAATTTAGAATTTTAGGGATTTGAATTACAACTTAATTAGAACTTATAATTAATTATAACTTGAATTTACTATAAATTGAACTTAATTAGGAATATGAACTTGAAATTATAACTTGAACTTGGAACTAATTAGCTTGAATATATAACTAATTAAGTTTAGAAATTATATATGAACTTGAATTGAAACTTGAACTTATTAAAACTTGAGAATATAACTAATATTCTTGGATATGAAGTTTATATTTAACTAATTTAAGAACTTTTCGTGCTAGGCAACTGAGGAAGCTCAACACGTAAAAAAGTTGATATAGGACTATTTTGCTTCTTTCATCAAAGGTGGAGATAAGGTTGGTGCTTCTAAATTTC
>NW_026035807.1:0-253 GCF_019186545.1 Solanum stenotomum
TGAAGAAAGCCTTGAATCCAAAGCCCTATCTCCCACTTCTTCTTCTTCTTAAATTGAGGATTGTAGAGAGGAAAATGTTTTTAGGGATGGGAATGAACTAATGGTATATAGGAATAACATAAGTCTTTTAAAAAAAATTGGTCCAACACTTAGAAAAATTTTCAGGCGGGTGAACAGTAATGAACAGTAAAATTAGCTATTGGAATTTGCATTTTCTGCCGGACGGACTTTACGAAAATGGGCATAACTTCTT
>NW_026035808.1:0-222 GCF_019186545.1 Solanum stenotomum
AAATAGATTCATTTAAGAAGTAAATTAATGTACAAAATAAATTATCAACTCTCAAAAGCTCTAAAGGGCGAAAGGACATTTCCTCGGGGAACAATTATTATATTTGCTTCTTTATTCTTATACTAGATGAAGGATTCCGTACCAACACATGCCCAATAATTTTACTGGAAATAGTGTGAATGTTGAAATTTAAGTTTAGTACACCTCTGCTTTAATACTCTG
>NW_026035809.1:0-953 GCF_019186545.1 Solanum stenotomum
GTTTAAAGAGTGGGAGAAACGGTTGTGGAAGCAATGGAGGGAAGGGGAATGATTTGAAACAATGGGTGTTTTAAGTAATGGGGGTCCGGGTCGGGTCAGTCAACTGTAAGGTGTGGACTCACGAGACCCTGTCTACGGTCCGTGAGTCAATCTACGGTCCATAGATCAGGACCGTAGATCACAATTATACTAAGACAATGTTAGGGACTTACCTGGGATCTACGGATACCATTGACGGTCCGTGGATCAAACGACGGACCGTCGATGGGGTCCGTAGACCTCTGCACCAGACCATTATCTGCAGATTTCTTGCATGGTGTACCTGCACATAAAGCAACCAATAGGCTATTTTTTTACATTTTCTGGACACTTTTTAGACACGAACCCTATATTACTTCTAGCCAACACTAAGAACTAAAATACTGAAACCCCTACCTACATTGATACAAAAATGCAAGTAATCAAAGAAAGCTAACTACATAATGTAAAACAGAACCCTATTGTTGGCTAGATTTTACATCTTGGGTTGCCTCCCAAGCAGCGCTTGATTTAACGTCGCGGCACGACGCAGGTATCTTGATTATTCAGACTTCATCAAGATTGCAGGCCTCAATCACTTCTTGCACAGTTTGAGCATTTCCCAGATAGATCTTTATCCTTTGCCCGTTCACCACAAACCTTGTTCCATCCTTATTTTCAAGCTCAACCGCTCCATGCGAGAGCACTTTTGTGAGCAAAAATGGCCCAGTCCACTTGGACTTGAGTTTGCCTGGAAACAAGCGCAACCTATAGTTGAATAGCAGTACACGATCGCCAACCACAAATTCTCGCTTTTCAATTCTTTGATCATGATACCTCTTCATCTTCTCTTTGTATAAGGCTGAACTTTCATACGCTTTTAGGCGAAACTCATCAAGCACGTTTAAGTCGTTCATCCTTTGATTAGATGCAGT
>NW_026035810.1:0-381 GCF_019186545.1 Solanum stenotomum
GGTAATCTTGGGGAACACTTAAGTGTGCTAGAAGAGGATTGTGTGGGTGGTCACTTCTTGTCTCACTCAAGTGTGTCTTAAGGTTATATTAGGTAGAGGTCCTATGGTAATGAAATGACATGTGTCCTTCTAAAGTTAAGCATGGGTTGTATATGGATTTATGTTAAGTATATGTATGGTTGGCTATGGTCTTATATGTTAATGTTGACTTGTATTATGTCTCTTATACTTGTAAAGGAAAGGTTTTATCAAAGGACATGAAAGCATACATTTCTTGTAAATGTCCGTTGTGCATATTTTCTTGCATGGTCTCCATACTTAGTACTTAATTGTGCTAACCCCTTTCTTTCGCGTTTTTAACTAAAGTGTAGGGATTTGGAG
>NW_026035811.1:0-562 GCF_019186545.1 Solanum stenotomum
TGAGCCAGGTACTCGGCCTATTTCTATTACGCCATATCGGATGGCTCCTGCAGAGCTCAAGGAGCTCAGTGTTCAGCTTCAGGATCTCTTGGGTAAGGGATTTATCAGACCTAGTGTATCACCTTGGGGCGCTCCCGTTCTTTTTGTTAAGAAGAAGGACGGTACTATGCGCATGTGCATTGACTATAGACAGTTGAATAAGGTGACAGTGAAGAATCGTTATCCTCTACCTAGGATTGATGACCTATTTGACCAGCTACAGGGAGCTTCAGTGTTCTCTAAGATTGATTTGTGGTCCGGTTACCACCAGTTGAGGATTAGGGCAGCGGACATCCCTAAGACTGCATTTAGGACCCGTTATGGCCATTATGAGTTCTTGGTGATGTCATTTGGGTTGACTAATGCCCCTGCCGCCTTTATGGACTTGATGACGCGTGTGTTCAGGCCTTATCTTGATTCCTTCGTCATAGTCTTCATTGATGATATTTTGATATACTCGCGGAGTAGGGGTGATCATGAGCAGCATTTGAGAGATGTGCTCCAGACTTTGAGAGATCAGCGG
>NW_026035812.1:0-752 GCF_019186545.1 Solanum stenotomum
TTTCGATGTTTCAGACTCGTTCGGAGTCGAAAAAATACAAACCCTATATGGAATCTGATTGGAAATGATATTTCGGACTCAACGGTGAAGGCGGAATTTCCATTTGGAGCTCGCTTCGACAAAAAGTGGGTCCCACACCCAGTATCGTTTTGAGCCAGATTCCACAACTGCCATCTAAAGCCTCGGAAAGTGAACAAAGGGTCGTTCTAGACCAAAATCGATCTTCCGAAACTAACCTAGCTGTCAGAATTTTCATCTGAGCACGACATCCAAGAAGGTTGACCAAAGTCAACTTTTCAAGTTAAAAAAATCTCCAAAACAGGGAAACGGCCCTAAAACCCAAACGAATGACCAGGCGACCGAACAGTCAGTGCCAGCAAGTCATAAATGACTTGGGGTCGCTACAGGAATGCTCTATACGAGGGAAAGAATTCTTTAATTTAAAAATGACCTGGAGGGTCATTACAATATCCACTACTAAAAGAACTTTCGTCCGCGAAAGTAAGAGTCAAGAAGTACCTGAATGCTCGAATAAGCCGGGGAACTGTGCCCGCATCTCAGGCTCGATCTCCCAGGTAGCCTCCTCAACTGGACGATGTCTCCAACGGACCTTAACAACAGGAATGGCTCTCGAGCGCAATCTCCTCACATCTCTGGATAGAATGGCAACTGGCTCCTCTACAAATGTCAAACGATCATCCAACTCGACTGCATCATACTGGAACACATGAGACTCATCAGGAACATACCGC
>NW_026035813.1:0-1458 GCF_019186545.1 Solanum stenotomum
TTAAAAACAAACTTAAATTATTATTTTTTGGGATGGGGGGAGGGTCGAGGGTAGGAGTGAAAAAATGAAATTTTAAAGTTGAAAATATTTTTAAAAAATAAACTCAATTTTTTTGTGGGGGGCTGGTAGGGTGGGAGGGGGGGGGGAGGGTCGGAAGAGAGTTTTGGAAAATGCTTTCCTTAAGTTTTGAAGGGAAGTCATTTTTTCCTTAAATTTGAGGGAAAATGAGTTGATTTGGAAAATATTTCCCAAAACATTTAACCCAACCAAACATGAGAAAATTGAAAAATGTTTTCCTTCATACCAAACACACCCGTTTTTAAAGACATGCCTACATTCATCGGTCAAGAGAAGTTTCAACAGTTTTTGGAAATCCCGTTTGGTCTATTTAATGACTTACCTCCCATAAAGGGCAGTGTCAGTTATTGCGTCATCTTTTTACTTATTGAGACTTATAACGACAGGAATGACCTGTTCATTATCAAAATAAACGGTACTGAACTCCGTTTTGGTACTAAGGAATTCGCAGTTGTGACTGGTCTTAAATGTGGTCTCATCAGTGATTTTGTTTCAGATCCATCTATTCCAAATACGCTTATTAAAAAGTACTTTCGTAAAATGAATAACTTTCCTAAGTTAGATTTTTTTTAATAAGTTTAAAGAAGTTAATTGGCGTTGTGTACTTCATCCGTACATTTCTGACAAGTTCAAAGACATCTAAAACAACGATATCTAAACGGTATTTTAATTTGGTTATGACCAATGAGTACATCAACTACTCATGGGGCACCGGATGTTTCAGATTGACGCTCAAAAGGATCAGTCATAAATTAACAAAAGATCCATCATCTTTCAAATTTGGTGGATTCCACTTAGCCATGCAGATTTGATTCTACGAGTGTTGTCATCCCTTTGACAACACAGTTGTTATCTGTGTTGCAAATGGCACACCTCGTATTTTCAACTGAGAGACATCGGAGGAATCTATTATCTTCTATTACTTAAAGAACACCATTTTCAGAACATATGGCAACCAAGTTTGAATTTTAATTCAAAAACTCATTTAACAATTTTTCTTATTGTCTTTTTGTTTAAAATTTTTAATTCAGCCTTCTTATTTTGTAATTATAGCATAAATTTAAAAACATAGTCCTGACGGCTGAAGAGATGAATGCCATTGATCAAAATATATTACATGAATCTTCCAGTCACCATCAGGCAAAAAATTACGCAACATTAGAAAGGAATGATGTTGACATAGAAGCAGTGTTTTGGGAAGCGAGAAGCGAAAAAAAGCGACGAGGGCTCGCTTCACAGAAGCGAGAAGCAAAGCGCTTTTTTTTTTTTTTAAGTAAAGCGATATTTAGTATAAAAATAAAAAAATATTAAATAACTGAATAGAGGTAATATATTCTTAGATTAAAAGTACATAGATAGTCAATAATCCTCATAAGTCAT
>NW_026035814.1:0-3006 GCF_019186545.1 Solanum stenotomum
GTTTAGGGATTATGGTTATGGGTTTAAGCTTTAGGGTTTAGGTTTTAGGGTTTAGGGTTTAGTGTTTAGGGATTTAGGGTTTAGGGTTTAGGGGTTAGGGTTTAAGGGTTAGGGTTTAGGGTTTAGGGTTTAGGGTTGAGGGTTTAGTGTTTAGGGTTTAGGGTTTGTGGTTTAGGGGTTAGGGGTTAGGGTTTAGGGGTTAGGGGTTTTGGTTTAGGGTTTAGGGTTTAGGGTTTAGTGTTTAGGGTTTAGGGTTTGTGGTTTATGGTCTAGGTTTAGGGTTTGGGGTTAGGGTTTAGGGTTTAGCGTTTATGGTTAAGGGTTTAAAGTTTAGGGTTTAGGTTTTGGGTTTTAGGGTTTAGGGTTTAGGGTTTAGGGTTAAGGGTTTAGGGTTTAGGGGTTAGGGTTTAGGGTTTATGGTTTAGTGTTTAGCGTTTAGGGTTTATGGTTTAGTGTTTAGGGTTTAGGGTTTATGGTTTATGGTTTAGGGTTGAGGGTTTAGGGTTTAGTGGTTAGGGTTTGGGGTTTAAGGCTTAGTGTTTAGAGTTTGGGATTTAGGGTTTGGGGTTTAGGGTTTAGGTTTAGGGGGTTAGGGTTTAGGGTTAAGGTTAAAGGTTAAGTGTTTAGGGTTTAGGATTTTGGATTCAGGGTTTAAGGTTAAGGTTTAGGATTTAGGATTAGGGTTTAGGGTTTAGGGATTATGGTTATGGGTTTAAGGTTTAGGGTTTTGGTTTTACGGTTTAGGGTTTAGCGTTTAGGGATTTAGGGCTTAGGGTTTAGGGGTTAGGGGTTAGGATTTAGGGGTTAGGGTTTAGGGTTTAGGGTTTAAGGTTTAGGGTTTAGGGTTTAGGTTTTATTGTTTAGGCTTTNGTTTAGGGGTTAGGGATTAGGGTTTAGGGTTTAAGGTTTAGGGTTTAGGGTTTAGGTTTTATTGTTTAGGCTTTAGGGTTTTGGGTTTAGGGTTTAGGGTTTAGGGTTTAGGGGTAAGGGGTTAGAGGTTCGAGGTTAGGGGTTAGGGTTTAGGGTTTAGGGTTTAAGGTTTATGGTTTAGGGTTAGGCTTTAGGGTTAGGGTTTAGGGGTGAGGGTTTAGGGTTTAGGGTTTAGGGTTTAGTGTTTAGGGTTTAGGGTTTGTGGTTTATGGTTTAGGGTTAGGGTTCCGAGTTAGGGTTTAGGCTTTATGGTTTATGGTTTAGGGTTTAGGGTTTAGGGTTTAGTGGTTAGGGTTTGGGGTTTATGGCTTAGTGTTTAGAGTTTGTGATTTAGGGTTTGGGGTTTAGGGTTTAGGTTTAGGGGGTTATGGTTTAGGGTTTAGGGCTTGGGGTTTAGAGTTTGGTATTTAGCGTTTAGGGTTTAGGGTTAAGGTTAAAGGTTAAGTGTTTAGGGTTTAGGATTTTGGATTCAGGGTTTAAGGTTAAGGTTTAGGATTTAGGATTAGGGTTTAGGGTTTAGGGATTATGGTTATGGGTTTAAGGTTTAGGGTTTAGGTTTTAGGGTTTAGGGTTTAGCGTTTAGGGATTTAGGGCTTAGGGTTTAGGGGTCAGGGGTTAGGGTTTAGGGGTTAGGGATTAGGGTTTAGGGTTTAAGGTTTAGGGTTTAGGGTTTAGGTTTTATTGTTTAGGCTTTAGGGTTTTGGGTTTAGGGTTTAGGGTTTAGGGTTTAGGGGTAAGGGGTTAGAGGTTATAGGTTAGGGGTTAGGGTTTAGGGTTTAGGGTTTAAGGTTTATGGTTTGGGGTTAGGCTTTAGGGTTAGGATTTAGGGGTTAGGGTTTAGGGTTTAGGGTTTAGGGTTTAGGGTTTAGGGTTTAGTGTTTAGGGTCTAGGGTTTGTGGTTTATGGTTTAGGGTTAGGGTTCGGAGTTAGGGTTTAGGCTTTCTGGTTAAGGGTTTAATATTTAGGGTTTAGGTTTTGGGTTTTAGGGTTTAAGGTTTAGGGTTTAATGTTTAGGGGTTTAGGGTTTAGGTTTAGGATTTAGGGTTTAGAATTTAGGGTTTAGTGTTTAGGGTTTAGGGTTTATGATTTATTGTTTAGGGTTAGGGTTTAGGGATTTAGGGTTAGGGTTTAAGGGTTATGCTTTAGGGTTAGGGTTTAGGTTATGGTTTAGGGTTTAGGGTTTAGGTGTTTAGGGTTTAGGGTTTAGGGTTTTGGGGTTAGGGTTCGGGGTTTATGGCTTAGTGTTTAGAGTTTGGGATTTAGGGTTTAGGGTTTAGGGTTTTGGTTTAGGGGGTTAGGGTTTAGGGTCTAGGGCTTAGGGTTTAGAGTTTGGTAGTTAGCGTTTAGGGTTTAGGGTTAAGGTTAAGGGCTAAGAGTTTAGGGTTTAGGATTTTGGATTTAGGATTTAGGGTTAAGGTTTAGGTTTTATGGTTTATGATTTAGGATTTTGGGTTTAGGATTTAGAGTTTAGGGCTCAGGGTTTAGGTTTAGTGTTTAGACTTTAGGGTTTAGGGTTTAGGATTTAAGGTTTAGGATTTATAGTTTAGGTTAGGGTTGAAGGTTTAAGGTTTCGAGTTTAGAGTTGAAGATTTAACTTTTAGGGATTATGGTTATGGCTTTAAGGTTTAGGGTTTAGGTTTTAGGGTTTAGGGTTTAGCGTTTGGGGATTTAGGGGTTAGGGTTTAGGGTTTAGGGTTTAGGTTTTGGGTTTTAGGGTTTAAGGTTTAATGTTTAGGGGTTTAGGGTTTAGGGTTTAGGATTTAGGGTTTAGTGTTTAGGTTTTAGGGTTTATGATTTATTGTTTAGGGTTAGGGTTTAATGATTTATGGTTAGGGTTTAATGGTTATGATTTAGAGTTAGGGTTTAGGTTATGGTTTTGGGTTTAGGGTTTAGGTGTTTAGGGTTTAGGGTTTAGGGTTTTGGGGTTAGGGTTTAGGGTTTATCGTTTAGTGTTTAGGGTTTAGGGTTTATGGTTTAGTGTTTTGGGTTTAGGGTTTATGGTTTAGGGTTTAGGGTTTAGGGTTTAGGGTGTAGTGGTTAGGGTTCGAGGTTTATGGCCTAGTGTTTAGAGTTTGG
>NW_026035815.1:0-2996 GCF_019186545.1 Solanum stenotomum
ATGAGAATTAATAGAAAAATAAAATTAAATTCTAATTATTCATAGCTAAAGACATTAACGAGTAAAAACATAGTAAATTAAAGGGGTGACAAAAAAGTGTCAAATATCAAATGGGGTTTTGTCACAAGTGTAATAAAAACAACAAAATTTAAAGGGGAGAGCAAGTATGGGGAGAAGTTCTTGGGGTGTGACCGCAATATAAATTGATATAAATCATTGAGTGCATGTTTTCGATAGGAAATTTGCAAGCTAATAGTGACTAGGCTAAGCTTTAGATTGAAATAAATTCTCTCTCAGGCAACTTACTCCGTTTCAAATGGGTTCCTCTTGGACACCCATTTGCCGCAAGAAGGCCAGCCTACACCTTACCCCACTCACTCTCTCGAGCTGAGTGTTAGGATATGGGACTAGGGCATACCCTCTTGGGCTGAACCTCATGTCGACCCACTCCTTAAGCCATCAGTCTAGCGGTCTTGGTTTCGCGACCTCTTCCTCTCCCAAGCCGAAAACACATGGGTGGTTTTGGATTTGCAACTACAAATCCATTAAATTAAACCACAACCACTTGCTGAAATCACTATTAAAATACAGTAACCTATCATCAAACAAGACCCAACAATAATATCAATACATATTTCCTAAATCACATTTCAAGAATTGCGATTTTAGCTAGGCATGAATAAGAGATTGAAATTTAAACCTAAATGAGTTTGCATTCAAATGAGTATGGATATTTATGTCTTGTTACAGGCCAAGAATGAAGAACCCAAGAGACCCAACTCCAAATCTTGAAGATGAAAACCCTCTTCTCCTTCAAGTCTCCAAAACCCTCTCAAGCTTAGAGTAAAAATTATCCAAAAAGTACTATTCTGTTGTGTTAAATATAATAATGGTTCGAATCTCTAAAATTAATAAAGAGTTTAGTATTTATAGACTTTAAAAAATAGTGCTGGCGGATTGCTCGATGACGTTAGTTGGAATTGCCTATTAACTCGGTTATTTGCCGTTTGGTGTACTTCATCGCCTTCTTAGACTAGCCTTTAGCGTCGTCATGATCTGTGTCATTGGGTGACATAGTACTACTTCGCGGAACTATTCGGCAAAATGCCAGCTCCTCATTTTATCGCCTTTTTGATACTGCTCCTTCAGGGCTTCGCGTACTAGAAGAAAGGTCGGAGTGTGTCCCTTCGGCGAATCACCAAGCGTGCTTGGCGATGTTGAAGCTTCAACGTCTTCATTCTTTTCAGCCTTTTTGTTCCGCCTTGCGCCTAAGTGTCCATGCTTCCACTAAAACTTCAAATACCTGAAACTTAATTGTTTTCATTAGATATTTAGAATGAATAAGCATTTGAGGATACTATTTCTATTAAAATAAAGCCCTAAATGAGTCCAATTTGTTGACTCATCAATACCCCCAACTTAAACTTTTGTTTGTCCTCAAGTAAAACTCAAGTTCAACAGTTCTAATAGGATGTTTCAAATAGTGCTACACAAGACTAAATCATGAACATACACAACAAAACTCAAATTACTTCTGCAAAGATCAACTGTGTACTCAAAGATTCAAGTTGTGACAAACCATTACCAAAGATTCTCATGGTCTCAATACTTGCTACTTGTGCAAGTTCAAGCTCAACAAAAAGTATCTAGATGCCGTCACATAAAGAATGATTCCTTATTCAGACAAATAGGTCAATCAATTAAAGATCAGGAATCAGATGCAAGGCTCACACTAAAAAAGAGGAGCACAATGCATGTTTTCACCCATAGGCTTGCCCTTATTTTCCAATTGATCTTCGATTGAGCTCACTCAAGATCAAAAAGGTTTTTCTAAGGCTTGTAATGGGGCGGAGTGCAAAGGTATGGTCATTTAGGCTCAGTGACTTTTCATCCTTGTGAGATGTGGTGTTCTGAAGGCATTCTCTTCTTTTTCTTTATCGATTCTTTTTCTAGTGCTTCTAAGTCATCTTTTTATCCACCTCTATGGATTGCTTGGAAACCCAATTTCTTTTGTACTTTATTCCACAATTTTTTTCCCGAAGGGTTTCAATTGTTCTGCAACACCATGGGTTAAGGGGGACTTTTCTTTCACTTCTTGTCTTCTCCTTTTCCTTTTCACCACACCCCTAACTTAGGCTTTTGGCCTAAGTTGGCTATTCGCTAAACGACAAATCAAGAGAATTATAGGTAGTGGGTCAAGTGAGGTCTAAGGTGTATCAAGGTTCTTCCAAACAAAGGTAAGACTCAAAGGGTGTTCAAGAGAGTTTCACACGCTAACGGGTAGGCCCCAAAGCAGGTATATGTCAAATTTTGCTCACACTCTTCAAAAGTTGCCTAAGATCATTACAAGAGCACACCTTACTAAATCAATCAGACCAACAGGGCAAATTCTAGGTTTATTCATGCAAAGTTCAAACTAAGCTCATCACACAAGGCATTGCCACTTGAGTAAAAAAAGACCACACAGTTTCTCCAGTACGCAACGGTCATTACAAGAGCATCAATTCAATAAATGGCTAATCACAATGATATGCAAAGAGCTTGTATATTGTCGAAACGATCCCAAAAAAAATGCCCGAAAATGTGCTTTGGAAACACCTATAATTGTAATTTCCATATATCTCAAAATCCATGCATGATTTCGGAAATTCGACTTCATATTCTTATTCATGGGGTCAAATTGAGTGGGAAATGGGTCTAACCCGAATTTTAGAGCAACCGTATCAAAATTTGAAAATTGCAAAAAATGCGATTTGGCGGGTCAACTTTAAAGGGGCATATCTCTTAGCACACAAGAAACTGGAAGGGCCACCATTTATTAAATTAAAGCCCTTTGAGTTAGCTTTCCAACGCACTTGGTTTCACCTCATTCCGAGTTAGGATGAGGGAGTTATGACCATTTTCGTAAAACCTGTCTCGGCAGAATTGCAAATTCCAGTAAGCTTTTTTTTTAGCGGGTTGGGGACATTTTTTTATAAATGTCCCATACTTAGTCA
>NW_026035816.1:0-297 GCF_019186545.1 Solanum stenotomum
TAAAGTCTGATGTAATTGTTGTTCTTAAACAATTTCTAGCAATGGTTAAAAATCAGTTTGGGAAATGTGTAAAGATATTCAGATCAGATAATGGTGGAGAATTTGTGAATTCTAATTGTCATGATTTGTTTATGTTGCATGGTATTATTCATCAGAAGTCTTGTCCTCACTCTCCACAACAAAATGGAGTTGTGGAAAGGAAGCACAGACACTTGTTGGAGACTGCAAGAGCAGTGAAGTTTCAGGGTTGTCTTCCAAATGGTTTTTGGGGAGAATGTGTAGAAGCTGCTACTTATA
>NW_026035817.1:0-779 GCF_019186545.1 Solanum stenotomum
CTACTAACTTATCATCGCCGTCCACGTCAAACCCCAGTCCCAGATGATTCATGTCATGCGCCAGACCCTGCTCCTCCTGCGGACTTGCCTCCTCCTAGCCAACCACTTGCACTTCAAAAAGGTATACGATCCACTCGAAATACTAACCCACATTATACCTTCTTAAGTTATCATCGTCTATCATCACCCCATTATGCATTTGTGTCGTCTTTGTCCTCTATTTCCATTCCTAAGACTACAGGTGAAGCACTTTCTCGTTCTGGATGAAGGCAGGCTATGATTGATGAGATGTCTGCTTTACATAAGAGTGGTACTTGGGAGCTTGTCTCCCTTCCTGCAGGTAAATCTATTGTTGGTTGTCGTTGGGTTTATGCAGTCAAAATTGGTCCAGACGGTCAGGTTGATCGACTTAAGGCTCGCCTTGTTGCCAAAGGGTATACTCAGATATTTGGGCTAGATTATAGTGACACTTTCGCTCCTGTGGCTAAAATAGCATCTATTCGTCTTTTTCTATCTATGGCTGCCGTTCGTCATTGGCCTCTTCATCAGTTGGACATTAAAAATGCTTTTCTACATGGTGATCTTGAGGAAGAAGTCTATATGGAGCAACCACCTGGTTTTGTTGCTCAGGGGGAGTCTAGTAGCCTTGTATGTCGATTGCGTAGGTCACTCTATGGTCTGAAACAGTCTCCTCGAGCTTGGTTTGGGAAGTTCAGCACAGTAATTCAGGAGTTTGGCATGACTCGTAGCGGAGCTGATCACTCTGTGTTTTATCGGCA
>NW_026035818.1:0-662 GCF_019186545.1 Solanum stenotomum
AGTGTTTTGTTGTTGAATTAGACAGTCTACATGAAATCTTGTCGGTGTCGGCGTTTAACCATATTAGACATAACAAAGATATTGACTTTGATGTTTTAGTACCCATATGTGTTGACTAAGTGTTTGTGGTCTGCTTAAGACGGAATATTTCACCCCTTTGAAGGATCACACTAAGCATAAAAATTTTTGTTTGTTAATCCTGTGATTTTATATGGTATTTACCGCCCATGACCACAGAGGAAATACTTCTGTCATGCATGTCGTCCATTACTTGTGGCTTCATAACAGATCTACGTCTTAAAACTGAGATTTAGAAAGTAACTGTCGATCCAAGCTCCTCTTATTGATCTAAACAAAAAAAGATACCTTGAAACATCCCAAAAACACTTTTCCTTTTAACTTCAACTGAGTTTGGTCACGTTGTAGCATTATTTCCTCCTAGACTTTATACGTATGAAACTCTTGAAGTTTCTGTTACCGATTTCTGTTGCAATGTTTAGCAGAACTGAAGAAAATTTTGCTTTATTTGCCTGTAATCTTTTTGAGATTTGGATTTCCATTCCCCTCTCTCTCTATATATATATATCTCAAAGTGCCAGATGTTCAGATGTTACACATGCCCATATTTCTTTTATACTGCTTGAAGTTTCTAGTAAAATGTT
>NW_026035819.1:0-482 GCF_019186545.1 Solanum stenotomum
GAGGTTTTACTATGAGAAATAGTTAATGACATCCCTTAGTTGGTTCTGAAGGATTAAGTTAGTAGGAGTCCATGGAGTTGTTAGAGTACTAAGCTTGAATGTGGTGGTAAGGAGTAATAGTCTTGAGATGAGATTCCCTATAAAGAGGTGTAGAACCTGAACCTAAGGATTTGGGTTAAGCGAGAATATAGTAAGAGTATACCATTAGATTCAGACCTTTAGTAAGAGTAACCCATTCCATACCGAGTCTAGTCGTCATTCGATTACGAATGATCCCAAGGGGGAAATATTGTAACACCCCAGAATTTTTTTGAACTAAGACTCGAACTGTTCTTCGTAGTGAGTGAGATTTTTGCAAGGAATTTAAAATTTCTTGAGTGTTAAGGTCACTAGATGTATCACCTTAAGTTCCAAGAAGAACCAAAGAGAAAAGTATTCTACGCTCTCTCTCTTCTATTCGAAATAACCTCCTATTTTTGGAA
>NW_026035820.1:0-1794 GCF_019186545.1 Solanum stenotomum
ACTAGTTGGAGCTCTATGGAAGTTAGAAGATCCATCAGGAAAATCTGGATCATGACCCCAGCTGTATTTTTTGGGTTATTTGGAATGAAAGAAACAGGAGATATTTTGATGGATTTTTAACTCCAATTTGTAAGCTTAAGGCTAGTTGTTTGGTTAACCTTTTTAATTGGGCGAACTTTTCCCCTGTAATGAACTTAGATCACTACCTGGATTTTGTCAGCTCCTTGGCTCTATAAGTTTTTTTTTGTTCTTACTGAGCTGACAGATCCCCCCTTTTGTATCTTTGCATCTACTGGATGCCTTAAATCTTAATGAAATCTCACTTCATCAAAAAATAAAATAAAATGAAGTGCAGTATATTGTTATTCTGCTTTTGGTGTACAAAGGTTTATTCGGATGAGACTGAATGGATGTTTTAGAGTCTGTTTAGGATTGTAGTTTCTGTTTAGAATTTGTTTTCTTTCCTCATTCTGTCAATATGGGTTTTCCAGTACTACCTAAATACCGACTATAATACAAATGTTTCCAGATTCGAAAAAAATATTTGAGTTATGTTCTTGTTTTTTAACCATCCTTCACTGGTCCATATCTTACAATTATGTTGTTCAAGTTATCAAGTGCAATTTTTTTTGTTTTTTCAGCTTCCAGAACAAGGGAAGTTGGACTTGCTCAAGAACCTCGCCGAGTGCTCACTTTGTGCAACAACTCAGGATTCTCGACAGCTGCTTCCATCTGTAGTTCAGCTACTAAAGGTTTTCTTTGAAAATTTCATGAATTGAATTATAACCTTAGAGTTGGGTAGATTTGGAGATTTTAAATTCATTCCTGCATTTCTGCTTACCTTTTGCTCTTCATGTCAATGCTTCTAGTATTGTTTAGTACAAAAAGTACTGAGAGCATACAATAAATTCTTGCTCTTGCTATGATTCTTGAATTACTCACAATACAGAAAATAGTGGCCTGTGTTTCTGGTTGCTTAGAGTCGTATGCTGTACTTCTGTCATTCATACTTGTTAATTGCATTTCCCATTCAGCATTTGTTTAAGCATATTAGTCATCTTTGCTCTTCTAATCAAGTCCTGCTCATACAACCCGAGTTGGTTACACTCATACTAGATTTTCCGAGTTTCCAGTCATTAGGATCTCTCGATTCAAATGCTTTGGAAATCTTGATGACTTTCTTGTTTTTTCTCAGAAATATATGGTTCGAAGAAAGATTGAAGAAATTAACTACACGTGTATCGAGTGTCTGTTGTATACCTTCCACCATTTAGCTCACAAGGTAAGAGTTTTAATTTCTTGAACATGGATAATATTATTACCTGATGCATAGAATCAACCTGCTTATACTTTTCCATTTGAATCTGATAGACTCCAAATGCCACAAACAGTCTCTGTGGGTACAAGATTGTCACTGGACAACCATCAGATAGACTGGGGGAGGATTTCTCGGAGCAATATAAGGACTTTACTGAGAGGTGCTTCTACTTGTTCTTCTATTCCTTGATGTTATAACTCGAGCCCTAGATGCTATGCTTGGTTGATGCCAATTTAAGATTTGATCACATTTTCAGCTTCTGGATCATTGAAATGAAAATTCATGCTGAACCAAAAATTGGATACTGGCCTTCAATTTTAACATTCTGGTGTGTGGAAAGCCACCTAATTTTTAGTGTATACACCTCTATATGCATCAAGTCAAGTAGCATCATTCTTGAGGGAGAAGAGAATTTCATATGACATTTTGCTCAACAAAGAAATCATCCTACATCCAGTCCCCCCCCCCCCCCCCCC
>NW_026035821.1:0-311 GCF_019186545.1 Solanum stenotomum
CAATGTTCACATATAAAACCATAGCCAACCATCTACATACTCAACATATATTCATATACAACCCATGCTTAACTTTAAAAGAACACACGCCATTTCATTACCGTAGGACCTCTACCTAATATAACCTTAAGACACACTTGAGTGAGACAAGAAGTGACCGCCCATACAACCTCTTCAAGCACACTTAAGTGTTCCTCAAGATTACCTTAGATAAGGACATTTGCTTTATAACATAACATCAATAGACCAACATTCTTTAAGAAACCATTTAGGAGACATTCAAGCACATAAGGGGATATTCACATAATAGT
>NW_026035822.1:0-246 GCF_019186545.1 Solanum stenotomum
GAGTAGTAGTTCAGCAGTGCCCAAGGGTTGTTTTATTTCGTACCTTAAGGCAAGAAAGTTAGTTTCAAAGGGTTGTATCTATCACTTAGTCCGAGTTCATGACTCTAGTGTTGAGATACCTTATTTTCAGTCAGTTCCTATAGTAAGAGAGTTTCCAGAAGTTTTTCCTGATGATCTACCCGGAATTCCTCCCGAGAGAGAAATAGATTTCGGCATAAATCTCATACCAGATACTCGTCCTATCTC
>NW_026035823.1:0-799 GCF_019186545.1 Solanum stenotomum
GAAGATGTATCGTGATTTGAGGCAGCATCACTGGTGGAGTGGCATGAGGAGAGATATTGCTGACTTTGTTTCCCGTTGCTTGTGCTGCCAGCAGGTAAAGGCCGAGCATTTGAGGCCTGGTGGCGAGTTCCAGGGATTACCCATTCCAGAGTGGAAGTGGGAGCGTATCACTATGGTCTTTGTTGTGGGGTTGCCTCGGACTTCTAGAGGTGTTGATAGCATTTGGGTTATCGTGGATCGATTGACCAAGTCAACACACTTCCTTCCTGTTCATACTACTTTTAGTGCCGAGAGGTTGGCTCGTATCTACATTAGGGAGGTGGTCCGTCTTCATGGCGTGCCTGTTGCTATCATTTCAGACCGAGGTTCACAGTTCACTTCCATCTTTTGGAGGGCTTTTCAGGAGGAGTTGGGCACCCGTGTCCACCTTAGCACAGCATTTCACCCACAGACGGATGGTCAGTCAGAGCGCACTATTCAGGTCCTTGAGGATATGTTGCGGGCATGTGTTATGGATTTTGGAGGTCAGTGGGACCAACTCTTGCCTTTGGCTGAGTTTGCGTACAACAACAGCTACCACTCTAGTATTTAAATGGCCCCGTTTAAGGCCTTATATGGTAGGCGTTGTCGCTCTCCAGTTGGTTGGTTTGAGTGTACAGAGCCTAGGCCGCGTGGTACAGATTTGCTTCAGGAAGCCCTGGATCAAGTGAGGGTGATTCAGGATAGGCTCAGGACGGCTCAGAGTAGGCACCAGAGTTATGCTGATCAGAGGCGTCGGCCTTTGAGATTCTCTATTGGT
>NW_026035824.1:0-605 GCF_019186545.1 Solanum stenotomum
TTTTGCTCTCAAAACTTAAATTGGTTGATGAGAAAAGGATAATTTTATATACCCCTAAACTTTATTATTTTAGGGTAAAAAATACCCTTAAACTATCTGAAGTAGATTATATTTGCCCTTAAACTATATTTCGGCTCAAAACTATCCTTCCCCTCAAACTATTGGGTCAAAANCCTTCTTATTAACGGAAGTTGTTAAATGTCATGTGGATGCCATGACATAATTTGTTTTAATTATTATCATAATTTATATGCATACATAATTTGTTTATATAGAAATTTTTATTATCTAATTTATATGCATACATAATTTGTTTTAACTATTATCATAATTATGGTATTCTTCTAATATAAATTTTTTATATTAGACAGTAGATTTTAATAGTCTAAAAAAGTTCTTTCGGTAGAATTTCACCCAAGAATGGGAATATGAATAATTGACAACTTAAAATTTGACTGATCAAAGTTAGTAGGTGTGCTTCTTGGAATTGATTACTCCAAAGAAGAAGTACTAGATTTTTCTTTGCTTAATTTGTGATTCATTCATCCGCCACATCCGTCGGTGGATGATAACATTGATTAATTTATGATCCACAACAATAAATT
>NW_026035825.1:0-571 GCF_019186545.1 Solanum stenotomum
TAAAGGGCATAGGATTTTAAGTTTAAGGCTTATTCTAGAGCCTATGGTTTTAGAGTGTTTTTTTTCCGGGTATTATAGTTGTAGGTGTTTAAATGGATTTTAGGGTTTAGGGTTTCTTAGGATTCCATATGGATTGTGGTTTAAGGTTTAGCCCTATGATTTAGAGTTTTTTAGCGTATATTATTTAGCGTTTAGGATTTCTTAGGGTTTGGTTTTTTTAAGAGATTTTAGGATTTAGGGTTTTGGGCTTAAGATTTTCTAGTGTTCTATTAAGTTTAGAGGAATGTTTAGGTTTAGGGTTTTAAGGTGTTTAGGATTTCTACGGTTTTTTAACGATTAAGGGGTTTTAAGAACTTAGGGGATTTATATGGTTTTTAGGGTTTTGAGTTTTTAACAGTTTAGGGTTTTAAAAGTCTTTTAGGGTTTTCTTTTATTTTTTAAAGTTTAGGGTTTCTTACGGTTTAGCCTTAAGGTTTAGACAGAAGAGTTTAGGGTTTCTTTGGGTATAAGGTCTAAGTATTAATTTAAGGGTTTTTAAGGTTAAGGGCTTAAGTTTTTGTTGAATTTTTTA
>NW_026035826.1:0-797 GCF_019186545.1 Solanum stenotomum
AGAATACGAAAGTTTTGACATTGGCACGATGATCAAACCGTGTTATACAGATTTTAATTATGTGGATACTGAGAATCCATTGAAGACCAGAAGATTTTATGAAGCTATCCTTATAGACACTGACTCTATAGAAATTGAGCATTCCAGAGATGCTAATAATTATATTCAGTATTCGAGATTTACTATCAAAAAAATCTTGGATCCTTTTGAATGGTTCGCAGATCATCTACACACTCCTATTGCGTTGACAATGGCTCACAAACCCCAGACTTATAATTGGTACGATTATAAGGCAGCATGGATGAACTTTCTTTATTTGAGGCCAAGACATACTTGGTTCGTAAAGTATAGCTCGAATATTACCAAGACTACCATTCCCAGATGGTTCTATGAATGGTGGAATCTATTTGGAGGAATTGAGAAAATCCTCCCACAGCAATTTCTTAACAGGTTCGAAGAGTTCCAAACCAAGGAACAAATTACTACTTTACCAGAGCATATTAAATTATGCAAATATTACTTCCAAAGACGAATATCCTATATTATTACTTGGAATTTCTCCAAGACTAATGTAGGTCGTATTCAATATCTGTCCAAACAAATCCAGGTTAAAGGTTGGGTTCCCAAACAACCTAATACCAAGGCTCAAGAGAAGACTAAATCTTCTTCCAAGAAATTATCCAAAGCAGCTCTCAAACAGAAGTTAAAAGAAGCAATGGATAATTTAGATGATTATGATGAAGACCAGATCATGAAGATGATTGAAGATGCTGCTTCCACAGAAAGCAGCAGTGAAG
>NW_026035827.1:0-833 GCF_019186545.1 Solanum stenotomum
ACATGGTAGAAGAAAAAGAGGATGAAGACAAGGAATGTGAAAATTCCGAAAAGGTGTCATTAGAAGAAGATTATGATAAGGAAGAAGACGAAGACGGCGATGATAATGATGAAGAGAATGAATACAAAGAAGAGGAGGAAGATAAAGAAAGGACTTGCATCTCCAACAAAAAATGCACCACGTTCAAAAGGTAAACACAAATTAAAGATCGTTAGATCTACCTGTCATGCCCTGAGCCTACACTCTGGGTGGGACTGGCACTCGAGAACCATTGATGGCCCCAAGCGAACCCTTGGCCTAACTTACTTACTCAGCGGAAGACTTCACTTATCAAATATACCTCATATAAAACTTAGAATGTCATAAAGAAAATATTCAACTAGCCATTAAGGAAAACTTAAGTCTCAACATAAGATAATGAAAATGGAAAGACTAAAGAACTAACACGTGACTATCTATGAAGCCTCTAAAACAACTGAGATGGATGTTGGGACAAGACCCACGACATCCTAATGAACTAAAGCTACTAAAAGCAATAAAAAGTGGGTCCTCCGGAAAGCAAGGAGGCTCACCAACTAACTCTGAATGCTCAACTGGATCAACGAGGCGCTAGATGCTGATCCTGGTTACCTGTGTCTGCATCATAAGAAAATGCAGGCTAAAAGACATTAGTATATTGAATGTACGAGTATGTGAGGGAAGTCTAAAACAAGACATAAGCTTGAAAGGAACTGAAGAACTTACCTGGCTCAATTCAACTCAACTTAACTGAACTCATTTCAATATAAAACAGTATAAAACAAGTGCAATATAAAGAAAACGCTTTTAAAACA
>NW_026035828.1:0-205 GCF_019186545.1 Solanum stenotomum
TAAACAAATAATGAAGGGGAGATGTGTGGTTCGTCTAGTTAAATTGAATGGACGGTGGAGATTAAAAGGATCTAATGGGTTAGGTTTTGGATTGTTTTGTTGGGCCACAAATTGGATCAATTTAGGGGTTGAAATTGACTGTGAATTTGGGCTTAACTTGACAAAATTCAGCTAAATATTTTTTTTTGAAAAATGGTAATTGTCT
>NW_026035829.1:0-393 GCF_019186545.1 Solanum stenotomum
GTGCACTCTAGTTATTGGATAGGTTCTATAACGTGTAGGTTGTAGTATGGGATGCTATCTACACATGGCACGAGTAGGCTTTGAAGATGCTAAAGTGAGTTCCCTAAGCCTTAATGGCTAATGTATGAAAGTCCTCTAAATACATGAATGTCTCCAAAATGGTTTCTTAAAGAATGTTGGTCTTTTGATGTTATGTTGTAAAGGAAATGTCCTTATCTAAGGTAATCTTGGGGAACACTTAAGTGTGCTTGAAGAGGTTGTATGGGCGGTCACTTCTTGTCTCACTCAAGTGTGTCTTAAGATTATATTAGGTAGAGGTCCTATGGTAATGAAATGTCATGTGTTCTTTTAAAGTTAAGCATGAATTGTATATGAACATATGTTGAGTATATG
>NW_026035830.1:0-391 GCF_019186545.1 Solanum stenotomum
GACAACTATGCCTTCCAACTTTGAGTGTCCACAAGTAAACACTTAAACTTGTATAAAATTGAGCAAGTAGACAGTACACGTGTCCTACATGACATAGTAGGATGCTAGGACACAAAATTGCCATGTAGGTTGCCATGTAGGACGAATGTGTCTATAATTAACAACCATTGGACAGTTGTATTTGAAGACAATACAAACAAAACCAAATTCCAAAGTGTTAGTTGTTATTGTAATTTTTCTCCGAAAATTACTTGCTTTTTAGCTTCTTTTTTTTTTCCAACTAAATTCATACCATCAGTTCATTTTTAGTATTGCGCAAGTCCATATAAGTAAATCACCAGTTTATTTCCCAATCAATGTGAGACTTTAACTCACTCTAACACCCCCTTCA
>NW_026035831.1:0-657 GCF_019186545.1 Solanum stenotomum
AGCTAGTGTCCCAACTTCAAACTATTAAATTAGTCCTAAAATATCAAATATTATTCAAACTATTAGTCCTAAATTCCAAATTCAAATTAGTCTTAAAATCACAAATTGAAAGTACTCCTAGAATTCAAAAATCAAACTATAGTGCTAAAATCCCAAATTCAAACTATTAGTATTCCTAAAATCTCAATAATAATTCAAACTAGTCCTAAATTCAAAATTCAAACTAATCTTAAAATCACAAATTCAAACTAGCCCTAAAATCCCAAAATCTAACTAGTACTAAAATCCTAAATTCAAATCAGCTAGCTATTCCTAATCCCAAATTCAAACTATTAGTCCTAAAATCTCAATAATAATTCAAACTAACTCAAATAATACCCAAGTTCAAACAACTCCTAAAATACCCTAATTCAATCTAATCTTACAATTCCAAAATCAAACTAATTAACTTAAGAAATTCCGAATTTCAAACAAATCCTAAGATACCCTAATTCAAACTAACCCTAACATTAAAATTTTCAATTCACAATCAACAAACACAAACTAACAATCAAATAATACCTAATTCAAACTAACAATCAAAAACCCTAAATCATTCACTTACTAACTAACAATCAATCAAACTAACTATCAATAAAACTAAGTATATTAGTACTC
>NW_026035832.1:0-5557 GCF_019186545.1 Solanum stenotomum
CAAGCTATTATATACATAATCTTCAACCAACTGATGCTAAAGTGCAGGCCACCACCTGCACATGATCTACAACTAACTAATGCTAGATAATAGGAACTATAACTACTCCTAAATGTGCTCCACATAGTAGGAGACTTATTCAAACTAGTAACAAGAGGTAAATAAAACATATACTAGAAGTTACTGCAGTTAGCAACCTACAGATATCGTTAATACACCCCCTCAAGGTAGGCAAGGTGCAACAATGCCTAACTTGGAACGACACCTAGTAAATGCTGATTTAGGCAGTGGCTTGGTGAATGTATCAGCAAGTTGATCACAAGCATGCGTATGAGTAACATGGACTCGATGATCTTGAACCTAGTCACGGACATATGCAAAATCAACAGCAACATGTTTCATACGGGTATGAAAAACTGGGTTGTGAGATAAATAAGTCACTCCAACATTGTCACAGTAGATTGTTGGCGTCTTCGAAATGGTGACATGTAACTCATGAAGTAAGTTTCACACCCAAGTGAGCTCTGCAAGTGCATTGGCGACAAATTTGTACTCTGCCTCGGTGGATGAGCAAGCTACTGCACGTTGTTTTTTTGATGACCAACTGACTGGATTTGGTCCAAAGAAAAGAATGTAACCTGATGTAGAGATTCTGTCATTTGGATCGCCAGCCCAGTCCGCATCAGCATACATATACAAATTGGAGTCAAAGCTGCGAATGATGCGAAGTCCTGAATTTGAAGTTTCTTTGAGATACCGTAGCACTCTTTTAACCGCTTTCCAATGTTCATCAGTCGGGACATGCATAAATTGAGACAATTTATTGACTGCATAAGAGATATCAAGCCGTGTGAGGGACAAATACTGCAATTTGCCAAGGGTACGCCGGTAGCGAGTGGCATCAGTATGTGGCGAACCGTCAGCCACTCGAAGTGCTACAGTGGAACACATGGGGGTAGAAACACCTTTGCAATTTTCCATATCCAGTTCGGAAAGAATATCCAGAATATATTTTGATTGAGAAAGAATGAGACCATTTGGTATATGCTTAACATCAACACCCAAGAAGTAGTTCAAATAGCCAAGATCTTTCAACGAAAATCTAGTTGCCAAGGAACTGATGAAAAATTTGATCACTTGTGGATGGTTGCCAGTGATTATGATGTCATCAACATAGACAAGAACGCAAATAGTTACAGCCATATGCTTTCATACAAATAGAGAGGTGTCAGATTTTGTTCTGACAAACCCCATTTTTAGCAGATGTTCATGCAGAGAATTATACCAAGCCCGAGGGGCTTGTTTGAGGCCATAAATAGCCTTTTTCAGCTTGCAAACATGAGTCGGGAATTGGGGATTGATAAATCCTTGGGGTTGAGACATAAACACTTCTTCGTCCAATTCTCCTTGAAGGAAAGCATTATTGACATCAAGTTGATGGATTGGCCAATTGTGTTGCACAGCGATAGATAGAACCAACCTGACCGTTGTTGGTTTGACAACGGGACTGAATGTCTCATGAAAATCCAATCCAGGGCGCTGCGTGAACCCTTTTGCAACTAGACGAGCTTTGAAACGGTCTATAGAGCCATCTGTTTTTCGCTTGATCCGATACAACCATTTGCAGTCCACCACATTATTGGACAGGTCTCGCGTTACGAGTTCCCAAGTTTGATTTTTGACTAAGGCATCATACTCTTCTTTCATTGCTTGCCTCCACTCTTCATGTTTATCAACCTGTTTGAAAGTTACAGGTGTAGGAATCAAATGGGTTAGAAAAGAGAGTTTTCTCTTTGGCTTGGAGATATTATTCTGAGACCGAGTTATAATTCGGTTTAAGGGTGGTGGGGGAATCGGGGCAGCAGGTATGGCAGGAGAGGGATCACTGGATGTCAGGGGTGGGGGAGTGGTGGCGCTAGGGGCTGGGAGTGATTGTTGTGTTTGTATGAACTTACTAGATTTGCGTCTCTGGTACGTGAGTAAAGGCTTGTGGATGGTAGGATCATGCAAAAAAGAAGGAGCAGGAAGTTGTGTATTACCTGATGTCTTTGCAGCTACTGGTACTTGGCCGTGGCTATTGGAGTGAGCATCGCTTGGGGAAGAGGTTGTATGATGAGAGTTGGACTCTACAGGGATTGGAATAGGTGGTGGGATAAAGAGAGGAGGAGTTGGAATTGCTGTTGGAGTCTCCTCTTTGGATTCAACAACTTCCCAACTTAATTGGGAAGTATATTTCTGCAAGTGAATAAACATTCTTTTAAAAGGAAATTCTTTTTCAAAAAATTGTACATCACGACTTACAAAAATTTTCGACTGAACTGGGTCAAAGCAGTTATGAGCATGGTGAGTTTGGGAGATACCTAAATACACACACGGGGCAGACCGTGGCTCAAGTTTATTTTTAGTATAAGGTTTAATCCATGGGTAACAAAGACAACCAAAAACTCTTAGGGTGGTATAATCAGGAAATCGACCAAATAAGTTTTGGTAGGGCGACTCATTATTCAGGATAGGAGTGGGAAGTCTGTTGATAAGGTAGACAGCATGATGACAGGCAAAAGACCAAAAATCAGGTGGTAAGGAGGCTTCATGAAGAAGAGTTTTAGCGGTTTCAAGAATATGACGATGTCTACGTTCAGCTATGGCAACACGTTGAGGTGTGTATGGAGGTGAAATCAAGTGTTCAATTCCATTTTTCTGAAGATAGGGCTGAAGACCAATAAACTCACCCCCTCCGTCCGTATAAATTGAGGAAATTTTAGTTTTGAAGAAATTTTCTACTAAAGGATGAAACTTTGAGAATATTGAAGCAACCTCACTTTTGTTTTTGAGCGTATACAACCAAGTATATTTGGTGTATTGGTCAACAAAAATGCAATAATATAATTTTTTATCAAGTGACAAAACAGGTGATGGTCCCCATAAATCACTAAAGACAATCTGAAGAGGAATATTACTGGACAAAGTGAGTCGTTGAAATGGCAAACGATGCGCTTTATTAGAAGAACAAGAATTACAAGGTTCAAATTTGGCTTTTCCAACAACGACAGGTAAAGAAAATTTCTTCAGAATAAAATTGAAAATTCTAGAGTGGGGATGACCCAATCGACCATGCCAGAGTTGATGTGGGGCTTTTGTGGAGGAGAGGTGAATGGATGGTTTCCTGATGTGCAGATGCGGCCACTCATACAATCCATTATTGTTCCGGCCTTGTACCAACGGCTTCAGAGTATGCAAGTCCTTCACAACAAAAGTAAAAGGAAAGAATTCAATAGATGCGCGGTTATCTTGACAAAACTTAGCAACAGAAACGAGATTCTTCTTTATTAAAGGAGCACAAAGTGTGTCTGTCACGCCCTGAGCCTACACCCTGGGAGGGATCGGCACCAGGAGACCATTCCTGGCCCCAAGCGAACCCTTGGCCTGGCTTTCTTAACTCAGCAGAAACCTAACTCAACAGAATAACTCAATGCGATGCAATATTGCAAAACAACTTAACATAAAAAGTATGGCCATAAGGCAACCCGAGTCTCAAAATAGGATGTTTACATATATATATAGATAAGAGACTCAAAACTAGCTAACTGACTGTCTCTCTATGAAGCCTCTAAAATACTGAGATGGATGTTGGGACAGACCCCGCAACATCCTAATAAAACCAAAAACTAAGAACACAAAATAATTGAGTCCTCCGGAATGCAAGGAGGCTCACCACTGACTCTGGAGTGCTCAGCTGGATCAACGACGTGCCGGNCAGAAAGCTTAAAAGCAGTATTAGATGCCTAAATCAAAGTTGAACCAGTATGAGTGATGGGAATGGTTTTACCGTCACCCATAGAAATTTCTTCTGTTCCTGTATACTCTTCAAGGTTGTGGGGTTCACTAGTGACATGGTGAGTTGCACCAGAGTCTAGAACCCAAGAGTTTCCAGACGATTGTAGGCCAGATGCAAAGTTAACCTTAGCTTCAAAATGATTATGCGACTTGGAGCGACATACATCTGCTGTGTGACCAAACTTTTGGCACAATTGACATTTGACAGATTGCTTAAATTGTCTCCTGTTTTGTTGATTGTTGGAATTCGATTGCGGATTATTGGAATTCCATTGGGGAGACTGAGATGGTTTCCGTTGCTGATTGTTGAAGCGAGAATTATTCCTATTGAACTGCGGAGGTGTGTTGGACTTCTGGACAACAGCAGCTGTGATCATAGAAAATGGTTTTTCCAGATCTTGATGTTTGAGGAAAAGCTCATGATCTGTGAGCTTGTGAAATAATTCTTCAAAGCTCAAGGAAGAGTCTCGTGCGCGTATTGCAGCAGAGATTTCACGGTACTCGGGGCCAAGACCACTTAGAATTTTAACAATAAGTTCATCGTCATTGACAGGTGAACCAACAACTTTGAGAGCATCAGAGAGAGAACGAACCTCCTGTAAGTATTCTGCAATGGTTTTAGAAGCCTTCTTGGTATTTTGCAATTGATCTCGCAAGCTAAAGATGCGAGTATGACTTTTGTTGGCATAGCTGTGTGAAGGAGTTCCCACGCTTTGTTAGCAGATGTTGCTGCGGCAACAGTTGGAGCAATGGTAGGATCGACCGATGCCATCATTGCTTGTTGGATCAGTTGATCTTGAGAGAACCAAATTTGATAATTGGGATTTGGTACAGTAAGATTATTTTGGATAATCGTGGGGGATGGAGCTGTTGTGGTTCCATCAAGATGCCCCATGAGTTGATGCCCGTTTAGTAGCATCACAAGTTGTGCTTTCCAGGTTAAAAAGTTGAGGTTACCTTGTAACTTAAGAGGTAACTGAGCAACAGGGTTAAATTGCACCACATGAGTGGTGGCAGAAACTGTAGGACTGCTGGCAGCAGTAGCATCAGTAACTGGAGCCATATATGAGCAAGCTTTAAAAGAAATAGATGGATCTAACTCGGTGGAGCTTATAATGCTCTGATACCATATAAAGATTAAGATGGGAAGGTCAAAAGATAATTTCATTAAGTCTGGCAGCAAGCTATTATATACATAATCTTCAACCAACTGATGCTAAAGTGCAGGCCACCACCTGCACATGATCTACAACTAACTAATGCTAGATAATAGGAACTATAACTACTCCTAAATGTGCTCCACATAGTAGGAGACTTATTCAAACTAGTAACAAGAGGTAAATAAAACATATACTAGAAGTTACTGCAGTTAGCAACCTACAGATATCGTTAATACACCCCCTCAAGGTAGGCAAGGTGCAACAATGCCTAACTTGGAACGACACCTAGTAAATGCTGATTTAGGCAGTGGCTTGGTGAATGTATCAGCAAGTTGATCACAAGCATGCGTATGAGTAACATGGACTCGATGATCTTGAACCTAGTCACGGACATATGCAAAATCAACAGCAACATGTTTCATACGGGTATGAAAAACTGGGTTGTGAGATAAATAAGTCACTCCAACATTGTCACAGTAGATTGTTGGCGTCTTCGAAATGGTGACATGTAACTCATGAAGTAAGTTTCGCACCCAAGTGAGCTCTGCAAGTGCATTGGCGAC
>NW_026035832.1:5586-29783 GCF_019186545.1 Solanum stenotomum
TTGTGGAAGTACTAAAAAGTAAGAGTTGCACAGCGCATGGCCTACATCTTAGTGTGTGACTGCATAAGGTAATTTTCTAACAAGGGACTTACTTTGAACTTTATGTTTCCTTTGTGAAGGGGGATGTTAAGTTCGCTGAGGTCCTCGAGAAGATGGGGGCGGAAGTTACATGGACAGAAAACAGTGTCACGGTTAAAGGACCTCCAAGGAACTCTTCTGGAATGAAACATTTGCGTGCCATTGACGTGAACATGAACAAAATGCCAGATGTGGCCATGACTCTTGCTGTAGTTGCACTTTTTGCTGATGACCCTACTACCATAAGAGACGGTATGGCTAACCTTGTTAACCTGGTATCAAATCCTATTGAAGCACTTTGTTTTGATTAAGATATAATTCTGAAGCAATTGGGACCTGGGACACTATTCTTCAATATGAGAGCATTTCCCTGCATAATTAGTATTTAAAAATGCTGTGATAACCTGACTAAAATGTGCAAAGAGATTTTCCTGGTAGTTTAGGGGTCTGGTCAGAAGGGAAGAAAATTGTCGTAGCTTTTGCAATTTCTTGTTAATACAAGAGGAATGGCTCTATGCCGCATCATTTCTGGGTTGATGCAGACACTTTGTAAATGTTCGATGTCCTTTGTTATGCTACCCTTTTGATATACTTAAAGACTCAATTTGGCATGCATCATATAACTTTTTCTAGATAGATTTGCTTTTGCGTCTTAAAATTTGGTATGATAACGGTTAATGCCTGTTAGGAAGTTTAGGGGAAAAAGAAAACATTGTTTAATATCTTTTATTTTGCACTTGATAAGTAGAAACATCCTTTAATCGCATCATCATGTTTACCATTCTGCTAAAATAGGTTGATGAATTTCTTGAATTGAATTTTAAAAAGCCTCTGTGAAATACACAACTGTCTGATGGTGTTCTTGTCGAGTCGGCTATATGCTATATTACATGCACTTGGGTATTGGGTATCAGATGTGATAATGTAGCCTAACTGTTGGGCTTGATTTTTGTATCTAGTTTCTAAAAGTATTCAAGGATCCATACAAAGTAACCTAATCCATGTGCTACACATTTGGGTGCGGTTAAAAGCAAATGAAGAGTTCCAACATTATATAAGCCAGTGATGGTAGAAAGTAGTATAACTCGAACTTTTGTTAGATATGAGAACTAATAAATTAAGACATGATCTATATCTGTATGGATTGAAGATAAATTAGTAGTGTTTCCCGAGTTTGAAGATCTTTCTAGTGTGAAGTAGATTTGTGTAGTTTCTCGTTGATGTATATGATCCACAGCAACTTCAAAATATAAACTGTTTGAAGACCTTATGAGAAATAAAGATTTTTTCGGAATGAAGTATTTAAACGTTGCAGATTTTCATGTGAGATGAGCCACGCCGTCATATTATTTCCCCTCTTTCTTTCTTTATATTGTGCTAATACCCCTCTTTTCTCTGCTCAGTTGCTAGCTGGAGAGTTAAGGAAACTGAGCGGATGATTGCCATATGCACCGAACTTAGGAAGGTAAACATCTTAGCTGGTTTGATGATATTTGCAGCTTACAAGTCTAGTGTAATGTTGAGGAAGTTCTTGATATTTCATTGCATTAATTATTCTTTTTTTTCTTACTCTTTGACATTTCTGGATGAAACTTCAGTTGGGTGCAACAGTTGTTGAAGGGTCAGACTACTGCATAATCACCCCACCAGAAAAGTTAAACGTAACGGAGATTGATACATATGATGATCACAGAATGGCCATGGCTTTCTCTCTTGCTGCTTGTGCTGATGTCCCAGTCACCATTAAGGACCCCGGTTGTACTCGCAAAACCTTCCCCGACTACTTTGAGGTTCTCCAGAAGTACTCCAAGCACTAATCCACTTCACATATAGAAGAAATTATTTTGTACTACAAGAGAGATTATGCACCAGTTTGCCAACCAAAATGGTGCCTATACCGGAAGAGAAAAAAGCTTTCCAACTCCTTTTTATTTGTCTATGTGAGATGATGTTCATTGTATTTGTTGAAGTTGAGCTTCTTTTTTTTCTTTTGTGTAGAAGACATGTATACTATATAGTTAAGTACACTTCCTTTAAGAATATATTTAACATTGAGTATCACCGTTTTAGATATTGTATTTGGTATTCATAATAAATTTGTTTCGAGCTATAATTGTGATTTACGGAGTGTTATGATAGCCCATTGGTCCATATATTCTCACTTATTAAAGTTCATGATTTCATAAGATGATTAAGTATGTTTATGTGGTACGATAAAAATTAAGGAAAAACTACCTAATTACACAAATATTCCTACCATATTTACTAATTTTCCTATAGTTTGAAATAATTACATATTGTCTCACTAATTAATAGTAGTTTCATATCAAATTTCAAGTGCTACCAAATACATTCTAAAATATAGATACACATGGAGAGAGGCGAGTGGTACCTGAGAGAGAGTTTGTGTATCCCAAATACATGTGAATCACATTAGATATATGTACATGAGATACCCAGATACATAGGGAGAGAGACTAACGATAGAGTCAGATACATGTGAATCCACTTGAATACATTATATTTGGACCAAAATCTGGCATGAATGGTAATTTTTAAAATCATAAAAAAAATACATAATTAGATACTAAAGTAGTGAGATTTATATCGTAAAATTAAGGCATCGGGTATGTTCTTTCAGAATGGAGTGTGACACCGGCCTATCAGAACCCACTAAAATAAGAGGGTCATGCTAGTTTGGCATTTTTGGCCTGGTAACCACTAACCAGGACAGAGTTCAGTCCGGCCCACTGATTAATCGGGCCGATGTGACCTAGTTACACAACATATACAGTCGAAGTATGTAGGTACTATATATATTTTGATTTGACGTCATGCAAAACTTAATAATTGCAAATCTCCAAGGCTGAAAGATTATATGACAAAAAAGTTGCTACTAAAAAGGCATAATCTTTGATATAATTTGATCAATTGACTCGCATATGAAAAAGTGATATACAAGAAAGCATAAAAACTATTTTATAAAAGTCCAAACATTTTCCATCAAGAAAAGAACAAATCTGTTTTTTTTTTCTATCAAGAATTTCTTTTTCTAAATTTAAGTCAAATCCAAATAAGATAGGGAACTCAGGATAAATTACAGAAAATAAAATTAGATCAAGGTTATAATTCCAATAATTTAAATGGTTAAAAATTATAGTAACTTGAATCTTAAGAATTTTGGAAGACTCAAAGTTTGTAACATGACTCGAGGTGAGATCCAAATCAAAGTGTTGACAAGAATGAATAATAAGGTAGCACATGATAGCTACTATTTGAATTGACAATTCATAAAATTGTAGAGTAATTTTCCCAAATTTATTTCACTTAATATTAAGTTTTTAATCTTAAGTCTTAACAACTAGGAAGTCTGAATCTTAAAGGAATAATGATACATCATCTACCTTTTTTTAATCTATATAAGGTTGCAATGTGCTCATAAATTAGCTTAGAAAATTCACAACACCAAAGATAAATCATACTATAGAATTGCCTAATTGGTGTCCACCTTTCAATTAAAATATTCTAGTGAGAAAGTATTTTGTTTATGTTTGATTGGAGTGTCCCTATTATACCATGTTGTGATAGTATGAATAAATTTTTTTACTTTTTATTAGAGATTTGAATTCGAATTCTGAAAATGATGAAAATTCGAATTAATTTTTCTTTTAATGGATCATTTAAAACACAAATATGAATTAATTGAGGTACCAAACATAGTGGAAAACCTAATAAAAAAACATGAACATTACCTATTTGGCCATAAAAAATTTCCACCTTTTTTTTTAAAAAAAGCTCTCATTTTATTTGAAAATCAGCGTTTGGTCATAAAAATTTCAAATATAACTTGAAGAATTTGGAAAACACCCCCACGTCCTTTCTTAAGAGATGGATCAATCACCACTCACGATTCAAAACTAACCGATACCCCAAAAACCTATTTTTACTTCTTCACTTGTATAAACTTTATCCTTTTATACAATAACCCCCATTTAAATTACTATGTTTTATGTTTGAATCATATTTCATAATTTTCTTTTAAAATACATTCGAAATCTAACTACATATATTGCAAAAAGTATGACCATATACAATCTCAACTCCAATTCCAACTTTAAAAATTAAGTATTTTTTATTTTTTATTTTCATGGTCAAACGCTCACTAAAGTCGGAGATTAATTAAGAGTAGTAGTACTTTTGAAAGAATATTCGAATAAATATATATAGTAATAGGGAGGAGGAAAATAAAATAAAATAGTTATATGGTGAGGCAACCATGTGAGCAAGTTGGCAAATAAGTAAGGCAAATCATGTCCCAACAGTTGTTTTCTTTTTATTTATAACCTGCTGCCATCATGTTCTATGCTTTATTACTTATTACTATGCTCACTGTACATTAAAATAATTATAATTTTTTTTATATAAAACTATTAAACTGTTCACCTAGCTCCTTGTTTGTTTTTTTTAAAAAAAAAAATTCTTTCCACCGTCCTCTTCCCCTAAATCTCTGAATCACAAGAATTTACTATTAAAAGATTCTATTAGCTCAAATTAAGGTGCCTAATTAAGACATGGTGATTATTCTATAATGTTCAAGTGGATACATTAATCGAATGTCAAATGGTGTTACTAATCTTACCAGATTTGATTAATCCATAGAATTTAATGATGTGATCAAGTGATTTGACTTAAATATACCTTACATTTCACGGATTAGGAAGAGTCACGTGTAGAGATAAGCAGGCATACTATATCAATAATAATCTTTAACCGCAATTATTAGTGACAATTAACTTTTAGCACTCTTTGTAAATATCTCTAAAGTCTATAGCAGTATTAGATCTAATGTAATTAACTAATATCATTATAGACCTTAGTATTCTTTGTTAATGTGCATAATTATTGTCGCTAAAAGCTATTTTTATTGTAACGGGAGTGGCTAGTAGTAATTTTGTGAGACTAATAATAATGGACATAGAAATTGATCACATGATACCTAACAAAACTTTAGAAGAAAAGCCACTGAATATAAGGAGAGGTGTTATTGAAAAAGAGAGTTTTATTTGCCTTGCTTTCAAGGTTGCCTTATTACCAGCAAACTTATGTGAATTTTCACATGACTTTGTCTCTTTTTTAGGTATTTGCATTAACTCATCACCACCTCACCCTCAATTTTATATACCTCCATACTTCTAGGGTTAGATGCAAAGTATGTGCGAAAGGAAATTCTTGATGCAACGATACAAAATTGTTACGTATACAAAAGATTATATATTCGATTGAATTGTGAAAATAATATCTCGAACAAATGAAAGTACTTACCTCAATTATGCTAGTGCCTCTAATATTTATTTATTTATTTGCATTTGGCCTCTTTAGAGAACAAATGTCATGTGGAAGGACGTGAAAATTAAAATAAATAAATAAATCAGCTTTTTTCGTCCTTATCAATAGGTCTCAAAATATTCATTAATGGGAAAGCGTATTGTTAGTAATGACTCATTTCATATATATTTTTTCTCCATGTATTAATAAATCGAAGGTGAAATAAAACTTATTATAATATGTTTTTGAGAAACAAAGAGTAGTTTCTCTTTCTCAGCTAGTTGATTGATGGAATAAAATCTATATGCATGTGGTCGGGCCATTCTTTGGACCTCTATAAATAGCGAAAGTTTGGCGAAATGGTCTGGTGGACCCTTGTAATTGTATGTGTTTGTATTGTGAACCCTTCTACTTACTCATTTGTCATATGAATCCCTGAACTCATCAAAACACAATATTTTAAACACATTTTTTGACTTGGCATCCTATGTGGCAGTTACTACTAAAGAGTGTGTGACACACACATATTAGGAGCGTGAGACCCTTGGAAAAGGGTCTGACAGTCACATTAGGGCTTTGTAAAGCCATCATCTTTTTTATTTGCATCTAACACCATTGTTGGATAAAATTTGAGGTTTTCTTTGCCTCTTTTCTGATCTTTTTCCCAAAAATTTCTTCTCTATCGTTTCTTGTTATTATACGGCTCTCTTTTTCTATGAAAAACACCATGGAAGGCATAACACTACTACCGAAATATCTTACACTAACATTCGGCACAAAAATGCAAAATCCCCAAAGAATTTCAACAAAGTCAATGTAATTGATTAAAACCCCAAAACCAAACAAAGACACAAATAGAGATCAAATCCAAACTAAACAACAAATAAATTCNCAAAGAGTAGTTTCTCTTTCTCAGCTAGTTGATTGATGGAATAAAATCTATATGCCTGTGGTCGGGCCATTCTTCGGACCTCTATAAATAGCGAAAGTTTTAGTATATTAAACTGTATTTTTAATTGATTTTAGTTATTATTTTATAAAATTGTATTTTTCATAATTTTAATTTTCTTCAGTAAAATAATTTACTTTTTGAAATAATAATTAAGTAACATCTTCTTGCAAAAGGAAAAAGGAAAAAGGAAAAAGGAAAAAAAAAGATATGGAAGTTTAATTCATTGCATGAAGCAAAATAATTTTCTGATTAACCCCAAAGGAAAATATCTAGAAGAATAAGTTTTAAAATCATGGAAGGTGAAAAACGTGCTAAGTCAAATTTGTGTTGGAAAATAAGTCAAAAATTGTGAATTTTATTAATATAAATATGCAATCTAACAATGGAAAAAATAATTGATAAAAAAAAAGGTGAATAATGTTTTATTAATAATTATGACGCATTAACTTTTCTAAGCAAGTCATAATTTGTTTTAGCAGGAGAATTACTTTATTTAGGTACACATATATGCCTTTCATGTTGAGAAAACTATAGCTTTCATTAGGTAAAATAAAGTAAAATTTTCCAAAGTGAAGAGGACTTATTAGCTATTTGATTTGATTTTTCTAGAAAATCTACTTCTCTAATTGATAACAAACCAAAAATATATGAATAAAATATAACATAAAAAATGGTAAGATGGAAGTCCTCATTGTATTCTCATGGCAAATTATAGTATTAACGATGAAAGAATTTTGCATTATCGTGGTTAAATACATAATTATTCCTAAAAAATTCAAATTATTTTCACTAAATAAAAATCAAATTCTTTTCACTAAATTTGTAGAAGGTATTTTAAAAAAAATAAATGCATGTTATTTTGAATATAAAAAATCAAACAATGTATAATAAATAATTTCAAAATAATTAAGTAAAGCCAATATTACTAATGTTAATATTAGTAATACATCATATTTAACGTTATTTTTATACCGCCTGTTGAACGATCGCTCATTTCATGGTTACTTCTTCAATATTCAACTCCTTATCTCAAACTTTTTCTTTCTCATTTTAATTATTGTGTTAATTCTTTTCATGCCTATTAAAAAATAAATACTAGATATAGTTTACTAAGTTATTCCTATTTATTGAATGTTTTTTATTTTTTGAAAATTTAAGCAGTATTAAAAATATTGCTTCTTTAATATTACGATATAATAGGAAATGTTTGTCAACTTTACTCTTGAATTTTAAAGTAAAACTATTTTGGGATTATTATTTTAAGTTAAAATGAGACGGAGTAAGTCTAAATTTCTTCCAATGTCAAAAAGCGATTGATAAGAATATGTACCATATGTAAAAGGAAAAACTAAAAAAAATAAAAATATTGTTTTTTCTAACAAGAAAGTAAAAGTTAAAATAACTGTTAAAATGGAACGAGGGAGTATATCTAGAATATAAAAATAGATTGAGGAGATTCAATGAATATTTATGAGATCCTTCATAAATCTCTCCTACCATCCAAAATTGGTAAAAATCAACAACCTTTCATAATTAACCCCAAGCTTTAGTCACCAACAAACCACCCAATATTTACTCACACTTTCAAAAACACAAAAACCTTAATGACTTTTCCCCAAATCAAGAAACTCCCCTCATTAAAATAACTTTTATGAAATAAACTATACTTAACTTCATTGCCTTTGTTTTTTTTTTCCACCTATCAATGCATTAACCAACTACCTCACACTTTCCACAATCAGACAAAAGCCAACTCTTCCCAAGTTGAAATATACTCTAGGTTCCAAAATAAGGTAACTCAATAAACTAAATCTCACATTTATAATTTTACTTAATGTGTGAAATAAATTAAAATGACACTTATTTTAAAAGAAAGGAATACTAGTTAACGTACCAATTTGTCAACGAGTAATTGATCCCTCCATCCACTTATATAACTTGTTTATTATACTAAAATTAAATATCTTCCTTTACTTATCAAAATTGGAAAACTAAAAAATATTTATATCTACTTTATCCTTATTATTAAGAAATAATTGTTTTTAATTCACATGTGAATAGAATGACTTAAAATAATTAATAGTAATATAATTAAATAATTATTTTTACAAGGTATGTCAAATCAAATATAAACAAACAAGTAAATATGGATAAAAAGGAGTAGTATTTGTGAGCTTTTGCACTTTTGGAAAAAAAAAATTAGGGTTCTTTAATTTTTTACTCAAAGTTTGTTATAGTTAGGTTAATCCATTTTTCATTAATTACACTCCTGTTTGACTATGTCCTTAATATACCTACCCCACCCCCAAAACTCAACCTCTTAGCTATTAGTCTACTTTCAATCTTTCATTATTCCTTTTTTAAATTCTTCAAACCACATTCTTCTCCTTCCTCAAATTTAGTCTACACTCCAACCACACACACACACACTCTCTCTCTTTCCAATCTCCCATTTCTTAATCAATCGTCAATATTTTTTCTTCTAAATCCAAAGGCAAAGAAACCCCACAAAAGTTAAAGAAAAGAAAGAAAAAAAAAATTACAATAATTACTACTACTACCATTTTGTTCCAACAACAACCAGTCCCTCCAAGAAACCAGAAGATTCCCATAAATATAGGCTAAAGTTTCAATACCCTCATCTTCCTTTTTTTACTCTTTTTTGTTTGTTTGATGATACCAATACCCTCATCATCACCTTCATAGCCACCCCTTTTTCTTTATTTTGCTTCTTATCTCCATTTCCACTATCAACAACCAAAACTTCATTACATTACAAGGGAAAACAACAAAAACAAAAACAAAAAAGACTATTTCAAACCCTAACCCTCACCTTTTTCAAGAAAATCCAAGAGAATTTGGAGATTATCTTTGAAAACAAGAAATACCCAAGGTGGGTATTGCTCAAATATCCAAGATTTGGAAAGTGTAAGGTCCCAAATGATGCACATTGACAATATCCCATCAACCCCAGGAAAGTTCAAGATGGAAAAGTCTCCTTACAATAGGCTAAGGATGCATTTTTCTCTAGCAAAGCTCACATTTTGGTCATTTGTATTCTTGGGGTTGATCTTTGTATTCTTCTACAGATCTCCAGCTTCTTCATCCTCTGTTTCTTCAGATCTCTCAAGAAGATCTCTCAGAACCAGCTCCTATGGTGGTCCTGCTTGGGAGAAGAGGATTAAAGCTTCAGCTAAAGTAAGGTCACGTAATGGTATTTCTGTATTGGTTACTGGTGCTGCTGGCTTTGTAGGAACTCATGTTTCGGTTGCTCTTAAACGCCGTGGCGATGGCGTATTGGGTTTGGATAATTTCAATGATTATTATGACCCTTCGCTCAAAAGAGCGCGACAAGCGCTCTTAGAGCGAACAGGGGTGTATGTTGTTGAGGGTGATATCAATGATGCCACCCTCTTGAAGAAACTTTTTGATATTGTTCCATTTACTCATGTAATGCATTTAGCTGCACAAGCAGGTGTACGTTATGCCATGGAAAATCCTGGATCATATGTGCATAGTAATATTGCTGGTCTTGTTAATGTTCTTGAAATTTGCAAAAGTGTTAATCCTCAACCTGCTATTGTGTGGGCTTCATCTAGTTCTGTATATGGATTGAATACTAAGGTACCCTTTTCAGAGAAGGATAGAACAGATCAGCCTGCTAGTCTTTATGCTGCAACTAAAAAGGCTGGTGAGGAAATTGCTCATACATATAATCATATATATGGGCTTTCATTAACTGGATTGAGATTTTTCACCGTTTACGGACCGTGGGGTAGGCCAGACATGGCTTACTTCTTTTTCACAAGGGATATCTTGAAGGGAAAATCGATTCCTATATTCGAGGCTGCTAATCATGGCACGGTAGCTAGGGATTTTACCTACATTGATGATATAGTGAAGGGATGTTTGGCAGCATTGGATACTGCTGAGAAGAGCACTGGAAGTGGCGGGAAGAAGAAAGGCGCTGCTCAACTGCGGGTGTTCAATTTAGGCAACACATCTCCTGTGCCAGTTTCAGATCTTGTCAGCATTTTGGAGAGGTTGCTAAAGGTTAAGGCCAAGAGATTGGTGATGAAGTTGCCAAGGAATGGAGATGTGCCATTTACTCATGCCAATATAAGTTCAGCCCACAAGGAGCTTGGATATAAGCCTACGACGGATCTACAGACGGGATTGAAGAAATTTGTTCGATGGTATCTCAATTACTATGGTAATGGAAAGAAGAGTGCCCAGTGATACATTCTTTGAATTGTGCGGTAGGACCATTCAATTCTTGTTCATTTTGATTCTATGATTGTTTTTTAACACATATTCGATCGATTGCCCCACTTTCTTGCTTTCTAAATCTTGATGATGCTATATATGGAGCACATCAGATCCCTCTGATGATGAAGTTTTGTGCTGGGCAATTTGATCTGTGTCAAATGGAACCTGAAACCAACTTTTATTACTTTTGGAATGCAATTGTTGTAGTTTGTTCAATTTAGGATTCACGACTGATAGACCACTGCTGATTGATGGACAGCGGATGTATCATCTTTATTAAGTTCTAATAAGAGTAGCACATGATAGTTCCACATTTGATTTCTTGCATAGATTTGTTTGGTTAGGACATTTCTGAGATCATCCTTTTACATGAATGTTGAGGTTGTATATTTCTTATTTTGGCGGTTAAACAAGATTCTGTACTTTGTGATTCAGTATTTTGTGGTTTATTACTGGAAGTTGATTATTTAGATTTGTTATAATAGATTATTTCCGTTGTTCTTTTCCCTGTTTGTTATTTCTTTATGATTGAAAGAAAGGCAAGGAATAAGAAGCACCGTTAGAAACTGACAGTTAAGAAGCCTGAAGAGAACCCCACAATGCTCCAGCTCCTCTAGGTTCTATGTTTCCTTTCCTTGAGTATGTGAGATGCTAGCGTTTAACCAGAAAACTAGTTAGTATAGGATCAAGGAGACATACTTTGCCTTTCATCTTCTTCTACCTTTACATTTTATGTCTGCAAGCTAAGAATGATTCCTCCCTTCTGGAGACAGTCTTCAGAAGTAAAATGCAAACACTAACATCAAGAAGTGTGCTATATCAATGAACAACTAGGTCTTTTTTGGAAATTATGTTGATACTGTGATGGCTCATACAAATTATCTGGTCCATCTTTACCTTCCGATTTAGAAGTGAATTTATTGTGTAAATGCCCATTTCATTGACTATTTGGGTAGTTACAGCACTAATTCAGTTTGAAGAAATAGCATTACTATTGAATGGTTCTGAATGTGCTTCTCTTAGAATTACTAGCTGCTGAGACTAATCCTATTTAGATATTATCAACTTGAGTTTTAGAAAGTTGCACTTCTGGTTTATGTGACGGGATGGATCAAGATGCTGATGCAGTAATGTAAATTTCTGATCTTTCATCTGTCAAATATAAAATGAGAATTTCCGAATTGGGCACTGAGGTGTGAAAGCTTGAGTGCTCATTTACCTCCTCAATAAGTGGGAACTAAAATAGGATAGCTAAATTTCTGGCCCTTTCATGAGGTTTATGTTGTATTAGAATTCATCTGAACTTGGTTTTGATCCATTTCATTTCATTAGATATCTAAGGTTGAACACTATAGTGGAAGCTATCCCCATATTTCATTCTGTTTCTAAGCATATGTACAAACAATTGGGAGTTGCGATCCTCTTGGAGCCCGTGTCAAGAGCTTTTCTTGGATTTCATTTTCTTTCCATTTTAAACATTTGAAAATAACTTAGCATTTTTGGCGCCTGTAGCAATGTACAGAAAAGTTTGTGCATCTTTCACATTGTCATTGTTCTTGATATTCAGTTTGTGGATCATGTCTAATTGCATGAGTTCTCGTTTAGCAGCCTGAATATTAGGAAAAGTATATCATAAACTGGAGTATCTTGTTTTCAGTCTGAGAAGTTTATTAGTTAAAATGAACTTCGACCAAAAGACTTTATACTGGTGGTTTCTGTTTCCACTAGTAGGATGAAATTTTGACAGTTACGAGGACAAAGCGTTTGCATTCTTATCTATTTGATTGATGCAGCTTGCCATTCCTGTTCATTTTATCCCCTTGATTGATTTAGCTTGCTTTGGGGTATTGTTAGCAAGATGTTATTGTATGATTGCCTCTGTATTCTAAAAACGAGTTCGAGTTGGGTGTTTGGACAGTATTTGATGCAAGGTTAATATGAAATGATTAAAGTTGTTCAAGGAATTCCCAGAATTGCTTTGAAGTTATTTATGGACATATCCTTCAGTTTGAAAAAAAAAAAAAAAGGTGAAGGTTGTGACAGTTATCTTAATATTTCACCAATACCAGTATTTGGGAATATTGAAATTCAGCATCTTAAATAGGGACTCATGCATTCACTGGTTGCAGATCAATCAGGAACAATTATTAGCTTGTAGGATGCTTTTGCCAGTATTCTTTTCTTTGATTGAAAGGATTATTTTCTGCTATCTTCCATCACAATGTTTATTTACAAGCATTTGAATAATCTGCCTGTATTCTGAACCCTTCACCTTGAATATAAAAACCTCATTTCAACCTGACATGAAGTGGGAGTTCATTTTTGTGGTTACTAGATTTCACTACATTATAGGGGAAAATACACAAGATCATGAATCCAATCACAATAAATGTTTTAAGACACCACAGGGTGCCACTACTCCCTTATTCCTCCTGGTAAGTGTAGTGCAAAGGGAGTAAGAAGAAAAACAGATGTTAAGGTGGGAGAGGAAGAGTGAAAAAATGACATATATTCTATAATGACAGAGGTTTTCTATCTGGCCATGACTCCAATTGTTGGAAGTACTTCACTGGCACCACACCATCAATACCCTCTGTCAAGATAACTCTGTTTTCAGAGATATAAAGCTTCATCCCATCTGAAGCAATGCAAGAAAACTGTGAGAAACAGCAAAAAAGTAGGATTTTCAAATATTCATGACTTTAGCACACATATCAACTTTTGAATATACTTTATTTTGTGATTAGTGTTTGAATCTAAATAAAGAACATAGAAATAAGCTAAGACTTCACTTTGAGAAAAGAATATTCTTTCTTGATAACTTACTTTTTGAAAACCTATTATAAGCTACAATATGTTTGATCGCCAACTTATACTTTAATTCATTCTATTTTATTGGAATTTTGATAATACTTTGGAGAAACTCGACAAATCAAAACGAATTACCTTCCAAAGCTTTTCTCATATCAAGAAAGATGAGGACATTAACATCTCGCCTCATTCCTATTCAACAACAAAGAATATTTAGTCACCCAAGCAAACCAAGACTTCAGGTAAATTGGCTAAAGGCTGCTGATAGAGGAAGATACTGAAGGTCAAAGATGAACAACCCATAAGTTTACACATGGAGATCAGAAAGCCCAATATCTAAGGGGAATGATTCTTAAAAGTACCATGTCAGGATTCTACTAGATCAACAACTGTATCTTTGATGATCCAGTTGAGAAAATTTGTGTGGAACATGTATTATACGTGCCATGAGAAAAACATTCAGAGTCGATGGATTTATGACAGTAGTGTAAATAGTAAAAATGGGCAATAGATTTAAGATCCTGTAAGGTATCTTACCACTAATTACTTCGCCGTCTGTTGGCAAGCCACATGAGAAATGAACATGTAACCTTTTCATGCGTTTGAGCCCATGCTCCAAAATTGATTCCAAATACTTCTTGTAAGTGCCATGTACACAAACTGCACATTGCCACAGATGAAAACCACAACTTCAAATATGGAGAAAGAAATTTTTTAAGGACACAGGGAGACATTGATGCAAAAATTGTTCTTCAGCACCAGACAAGGAACTGATCTCATTTTATATACATAACTATCTATTGAGGTCAAGACAGTTATTAACGCTAATACTCAGCTTTTAGTACATTATCCTGAAATGAAATTTATTTTTTGTAGTTGTTATTGCATTGTAAAAAGGCACGATCTTTTCAGGATAACTGTCACCAATTTGAGATTGTCATATAAGTTGGGGTCGAAGGAAGATCTAATATCATTCTTTCAGCCCAAATCTGTGATATTTTGCAAGTCTATTTCAAGGAAAAATATCAATTGTAATATTTTCATAACATTGTTAAGTCACTAAAAGTTTTAACTATATTCACAGTCCTAACTAACTGTGTTGAATTTTGTTCTAAAAATCACAGATAGAGGAAATAAATTTTACACTAATCTGAAAATCAAAGATAGAGGGAATAAATTTTACACTAATGAGACACAAGAATCAACAACTTGCTACTAGCATTCAGTTCAAATATGTTTCTTCTCTCAAAGTTAATCTTGAAAGATACTACTTATCAAGGATTTGAGGTGGCTAGAACGACAGTAATCTTAGGAGAAGAAAAATCAAGAGCATTGGATAAAGAGAGGAACTATCATCTGGGAATGGATAGATATAGCCATTTCCTTAAAAAAATATAATATCACGATTAAAACAAAATAGCCTCTTTGCCAATTCCCTGTAGATTTGTATTGCTTCATGTGACTCTCAACAAAAAAACTCAACCCCAAAGCATCATCTCTTAGCAGGGCAGATTTCAAAAACGCCTTTTATATTTAGTTAAAGTTCCCCAAAATGTTTATGAAGCTTTTTAGGTATTCACTTTCAATACTCGGGCCATGACCAAACATGTTTTCCTTTTCTTTTTCTCTTTGCCTTTTTCGGATCCTGTTACCCTATCAACCACATGTTGCTGAACAGGATGCTTAAAATGTATAGAACAGTTTACATCATAGCTCAGACGGACTCAAAATTAGAGTAATTTTTCATTACTCCAACGATTAGCGTTTATAAGTTATTAAATGCACAAAATTATCTTACCTGGAACTTCATCAGCTGAAAGGATCGGTTTCAATAAGCTTTCAGTTTCAACTATCTGTAAAGTGGAAAACAAATATTCTTCAGCTACTAATGATACTGCTAATTTGTGAGCCGAATATCATTCATTGGATGTCTAAATGCATTTACTTTCTTTATTGTTATCTCGTTTGGTTATGTGTCAAATAAGGATGTAAATGCTTGCATTAAATGAAATGTACTTAGAGATTTAAAAAACACTCAACTAATGTGCTTTCAAACGTACACGAACAATATAAAATCTGTGTTCAATCTCTCACATTCCAGTCTTCCATTCTCCCCCTCTTTCATTTCTACTTATGTTCAGAATTTACTTCTTCATTCATCAGAATTTCATCCAACTATAGTGGATGTACCCTTTAGAGATTCCTCCACTCCGACTGTCATGACTTATTGATAAACTAATCCAACTAATTTCCATCGAAAATATACTAGGAAATAACATTACTCCACTTTACGGAGGAAAAAGTACCTTTACTGTATGGCCTTGGTTGGCACGTATCAGAAGCTCTCCATTTTCTTCCAAAAGGCCGAATCTTTGCTTGTTATCCTTCCGTACGGCCTATAAGAAAGCATACAAAAAGAACATATATGTAGAACAAAAATGTCAAATAAAAGAAAAGGGAGCAATCAACTCAATTGTGAGTTGTGACAATGAAAAGACAGACATTGTCAAATTTCCAGCTATGATAGAAGGTACCAATCATTTTCAACTAAATTAACTCAAAAACGTTTTGCAACCCAAATAAGAAGCAAATCAGACTTTTCATCAACTTTATACAAGAAACAGAGTCAATAAATTAAAGGAGCACAAAGCTTCACATAACTAACCTCTTTGACATCATCAACTGTGTGTGACCTCAATGTGACATTTGCAAATGTTTTTAAGTTTAACTTTAACAGATCTTGCACCTTCACATACATATTCAAGTTTAGTTCAAAGGCCATGTGCCGCAAAATGCGTGTCCTGAGGATAAGCAACATTACAGAATATTCCACAAATCTTATTTAGTTTAGACAAAGTTTGGTCTTTTATAAGAGAACTTAGAAAGTTCAAGTCAAGTGACATTTGGTTCTCAGCTAACAATAGTTCCAAACACTACAACACATACATATCGTTACTACCCTTAAGACTGGAACTAATCACTCCAAGTGATCAATATGGGTAGAAACTATTTTTTAATTACTATGTTTTTCATGAATTAACTCTCCCCTACCCGTGATCGAGTTACGCAAAACAATGTCAGTCCCAAACCAGGAAAAAGGGACGAGGGTCATTGAAAGTTGAAGCCCAAAATAATCAATTATGAATCTTTGAGAAATGAAGGCCTGAAATAAACCAAAAATGGGCAGAGAGGATTCATACAGCCAAAGCCAACTAATTGGGGTTGAGGACGCATTTGCTAACTGATTGATTAAACTTTCTATACTATCATAGGTCTGACATAAAAACCTAAACATAAAATTCATATAGCTTAACTCAACTAATTTCGAATTGTGGTAATTGATTACTATGGGTCACATAATAAAAATTAAAAGCCTGAAAAGAGAAAAAGACATATACATACAATAGTCTACCAAGAGCATCAATTTTATCTTTGCCGGAGCTTCCAACACCACCGCCACGGCCCCCTGATCTTTCTGTACTATCCCTCGTGTCCAGTCCTCTTCCTCTACCACCGCTGTCATCGATTCAAAATCAAAATTTTCCAATTAAAGATTCAAATTTTACAGAGAAATCAGCAAGAAAGAAGATTTTTTCTTTTACCTTCGATTGGAATGAGAAAAGGCAGAGTAGGATGAGGATGAATGTTTGTGGAAACCAGTGTTGTCCATTGAAGCAGGGAAACAAGGAAGCAAAGAAGGAGAAAGGAAGGATGTGAAAGGAGGTGAAGGAAGAAAAAGAAGGCGGCAACGTACTAGTCGGAAACTGACCTGAAAAGTGAACATGGAATCAAAAATTGTGTGGGGCGGGGTGGGTGCGTTAAGCTCCAATTCTACTCCATATAAAATTCAATTATGTCTAAACAAATAGTATAATCTAATTGAAATATGCTAACTATTATAAAATAATATAGTGTGGATTTCCACTACACCAAAAAGTTACTACATAACCTCCTCCATTATAAAGATAACCACCACCTTTATGATCATTATTCTTGTAATTTGCATCCCCAATTCTCTAATTACTTATCGTGTATTTATATAGTTGCTGTTAATTTTCGTGGTTATTAAAGTTTTACAAATAGGCTTAGTAATTGTGTCACATACAACTAATAGAATTGCACCAAACACTGATTGGATTGGAATTTTGCTTTTGCTGAAAAAAAATAGTAATTATTTGTCTTTGTCTATTTTGTCCTTAACAAATAAAGTCAGTTGGATGGTTTGACTTGCTCATTTATCAATCGAATTAGTGCAAATGTTTAGATTCTCTCTAGGCGTTTGATTTTTGAAATTTAGTGCTCAACTTTTAATTCTGATGATATTAAACAAGATATTTCAGGTTCTTCAAAGTGGTAAATTTTAAGCATCATTGGTTTACAGAAGAGCTAGTCTCATCAAAATACTTTGCAATTAAATTGTCAAAGAATATTGTGATACTTTGACTACTAATTGCAAAACATTTGTAGGACTAACACTTGTAAACATCAAATTTGAAATAGTTATTTTACTAATCGATTTAACTATTTAATTTTTTTAATATGCTCATTTTTATATTAAAATACTGTCATGTGTAGTATATTATTAATTAAATAGAAATTTATTTAACATCCCTCTAAATTATTCATATCATAGCCCTTTTATTTAATTTATTTCAATTCAATTTTATATCAATTCTAGCCTTTCCTATCCAATTTCATATTAATTCTAGCTAACTTTAATCCCAAAAAAATTGACATAATACATAAACATGACCCTTAACTTATTTTTTAGTGGATAATTATACCCTCCAACTTTGAGTTTATACAAGTAGTCACACGTGTTCTACATGACATAATACACGTAGGACACCATATAGGACACAAAATTGTCATGTAGGACGAATGTCTATTTGTTCAATTTTATATTAATTTAAATGTCTACTTGTACACACCCAAAATTAAAGGTCATAGTTGTCAGCTGACACCAAATTAAGGATCAGGTTTATATATTATGCTAAAATAAAAATTCAAATCCAATCAAATAAACTTTAACCCACCATCTCTCCACTCCTAGAGAAATCAACGACAATAAGCGCTGCCCACCATCTCTCCACCCTCACTCTCCGCCACCCTCTCCCCGTCCCAGCGAGAAACACCTGTCGGCGGCTCCACTCTCCTTCCAAATCGCCCACTGTCCCTCTCTCCTCTTTTAATGTCAAGTCACACTCTCTTTTCTTATGTTTTCTTGATCAATTGTTGTCTTGCTTTAATATTTATTGTTTGAAAATTAGACTTACATATTTATTCCCTTTTATTTAATAATAAATAAGTTTAACTTGTCTTATTACTTTATCACTTAAAATTTTATATTAATAAAAGATCACCTCGCCAATCTTTGTTCTTTAATTTTAAAATAAAATCTTTGCCTATTTTATCATATAGTTAAATTTAATTAGATTAATAACTAAAGCCTTTGAGTTATTGCTTTTTATTGTCAATTAAAAAATTAGTTAATGTAGTAAAAGTTAAGAACAAAAGAACAATACAAAGATGAATACAAGAAGAATATAAAACAAGATGAACAATATAAGATAACTTTCTTTCTTTCAAGTGTTCATCAAATCCTCAAGTGTGTACAATATGAACCATTATGCCTCTATTTATAGTGTAACATAGAGGCATACAAAAGATTAGTCATAAACATGACATTAAACATGAATATAATTGAGGAGGTTATGAAGGTGAAAGCTTACAAGAATAATAATCATAAAGGTGGTAGTTATCTTCATAATGAAGGAGATTATGTAGTAACTTCTTGGTGTAGTGGACATCCACACTATATCCTTTGACAATTAAATTGCAAAGTGTTTTGATGAGACTAGCTCTTCTGTAAACCAATGATGCTCAAAATTTAACACTTTGAAAAACCTGGAATATCTTGTCTAATATCATCAGAATTAGAAGTTGAGCACCAAATTTCAAAAACCAAACGCCTAAAGAGAGAATCTAAACATTTGCACTAATTCAATTGATAAATGAGCAAGTCAACCATCCAACTGACTTCATTTGTTAAGGACAAGATAGACAAAGACAAATAATTACTATTTTTTTCATTGAAAGCAAAATTCCAATTCCAATCCGTGTTTGACGCAATTTATTAGTTGTATGTGGCACAATTACTAAGCCTATTTCCAAAATTTTAATAACCACAAAAATTAACAGCAGCTATATAAATACACGATAAGTAATTAGAGAATTGGGGATGCAAATTAAAAGTAGAAAATGTTCCCCTTATCATCTCTCATAAAACAAAATTTGTTCCAATCATAATTTTGAACAACCCGGCCATACAAAAACAACTCAAGTCTGTAATTTTGAAGATAGGACTTGACCAAGCAACTTGTAATCCCAATCCATGATCTTCTCTAAGCCACAAGAGTACTCGCGGTGGTAGACTCGTTTGGAGGAGCCCACAGGCGTCAGTAATAAGAGAATTTTTGAAGAATCTTTTATTTCTTCAAACATATAGCCACGTGAATTTTCAACTTCGTTTGCATCACATTTGAACCGGAATGACCAACTGGTTATGCCAACTAATATTTATTCTAGTAAACTTCTAGTTTACTTTTGCATGCGATTCCATCATCATGCTCATAATTTTATTCAACAAACAAGAAAAAGGCGGGTAACCTTTTATGTAAATATTCATAACCCGCTTTGATTGTAATAATCTGAAAATATTTAATCTTTCAATAATTTACAGTCTCAACATAATAATTATTTTTTTTCAATTCCTCCGAAACTGAAAAAGTTTCTTTTGAAACTTACTACAATTTCAATATTATGAACAATTTCATTCCGGATAGTAATGAATTAGCTCGTTTAGAACTCTCAATTAATTTTGTGTACTACTATAAATTTCACAAGGAGGAGGTGAAAGGTTACAAGAATAATGATCATAAAGGTGGTGGTTATCTTCATAATGGAGGAGGTTATGTAGTAAATTTTTGGTGTAGTATACATCCACACTATATTATTTTATAACAGTTAGCATATTTCAATTAGATTATACTAATTGTTTAGACATAATTGAATTTTATATGGAGTATAATTGGAGCTTAACGCACCCACCCCACCCCACGCAATTTCTGATTCCATGTTCACTTTTCTGGTCAGTTTCCGACTAGTATGTTGTCGCCTTCTTTTTCTTCCTTCACCTCCTTTTACATCCTTCCTCTCTCCTTCTTTGCTTCCTCGTTTCCCTGCTTCAATGGACAACACTGGTTTCCACAAACATTCATCATCATCCTACTCTGCCTTTTCTCATTCCAATCGAAGGTTAAAAGAAAAAATCTTCTTTCTTGCTGATTTCTCTGTAAAGTTTGAATCTTTAATTGGAAAATTTTGATTTTGAATCAATGACAGCGGTGGTAGTGGAAGAGGAAGAGGACTGGACACGAGGGATAATACAGAAAGATCAGGGGTCCGTGGCGGTGGTGCTGGAAGCTGCGGCAAAGATAAAATTGATGTTCTTGATAGACTATTGTATGTATGTCTTTTTCTCCTTTCAAGCTTTTAATTTTTATTATGTGACCCATGGTAATCAATCACCTCAATTCGAAATTAGTTGGGTTAAGCTATATGAATTTTATGTTTAGGTTTTATGTCAGACCCATGATAGTATAGAAAATTTAATCAATCAGTCAGCAAATGCGTCCTCAACCCCAATTAGTTGGCTTTGGCTGTATGAATCCTCTATGCCCATTTTTGGTTTATTTCAGGCCTTAATTTCTCAAAGACTCATAATTGATTATTTTGGGCTTCAACTTACAATGACCCTCGTCCTTTTTTCCTAGTTTGGGACTGACATTGTTTTGCGTAACTCGATCACGGATAGGGGAGAGTTAATTCATGAAAAATATAGTAATTAGAAAATAGTTTCTACCCATGATGATCACTTGGAGTGATTAGTTCCAGTCTTAAGGGTAGTAACGTTATGTATGTGTTGTAGTGTTTGAAACTATTGTTAGCTGAGAACCAGGTGTCACTTGACTTGAACTTTCTAAGTTCTCTTATAAAAGACCAAACTTTGTCTAAACTAAATAAGATTTGTGGAATATTCTGTAATGTTGTTTATCCTCAGGACACGCATTTTGCGGCACATGGCCTCTGAGCTAAACTTGAATATGAGGAATGATTAAAAACATTTGCAAATGTCTCATTGAGGTCACACACAGTTGATGATGCCAAAGAGATTAGTTATGTGAAGCCTCGTGCTCCTTTAATTTATTGCCTCTATTTTTTGTATAAAGTTGATGAAAAGTCTGATTTGTTTCTTATTTGGATTGCAAAACGTTTTTGAGTTAATTTGGTTGAAAAGGATTGGTACCTTCTATCCTAGCTGGAAATTTGACAATGTCTGTCTTTTCATTGTCACAACTCACAATTGAGTTGATTGCTCCCTTTTCTTTTATTTGACATTTTTGTTCTACATATATGTTCTTTTTGTATGCTTTCTTATAGGTCGTACGGAAGGATAACAAGCAAAGATTCGGCCTTTTGAAAGAAAATGAAGAGCTTCTGATACGTGCCAACCAAGGCCATACAGTAAAGGTACTTTTTCCTCCGTAAAGTGGAGTAATGTTATTTCCTAGTATATTTCTGATGGAAATTAGTTTGATTAGTTTATCAACAAGTCATGGCATTCGGAGTAGAGGAATCTCTAAAAGGTACATCCACTATAGTTGGATGAAATTCTGATGAATGAAGAAGTAAATTCTGAACATAAGTGGAAATGAAAGAGGGAGAGAATGGAAGACTGGAATGTGAGAGATTGAACACGAATTTTATATTGTTCGTGTACGTTTGAAAGCACATTAGTTGAGTGTTTTTTAAATCTCTAAGTACATTTCATTTAATGCAAGCATTTATACCCTTATTTGACACATAACCAAACGAGACAACAATAAAGAAAGTAAATGCATTTAGACATTTAAATATGCATCTTTTGGCTAATAATTTTATTAGCAATGAAACACTATTATGAGATTCTCAGTGCGTGCGTGTGTTATCTTGCTTTTAAAATTCCAATTTCCATCTTTTCATGATTGAAAGGCTCATGATATGCAGACCATTGTGATACATGTTTTGCCTTTGTATGAAAAGCTATTGTAATCAGACATCCAATGAATGATATTCGGCTCACAAATTAGCAGTATCATTAGTAGCTGAAGAATATTTGTTTTCCACTTTACAGATAGTTGAAACTGAAAGCTTATTGAAACCGATCCTTTCAGCTGATGAAGTTCCAGGTAAGATAATTTTGTACATTTAATAACTTATAAACGCTACTAGTTGAAGTAATGAAAAATTACTCTAATTTTGAGACTGTCTGAGCTATGATGTAAATTGTTCTATACATTTTAAGCATCCTGTTCAGCACCATGTGGTTGATAGGGTAACAGGATCTGAAAAGGCAAAGAGAAAAAGAAAAGGAAAACATGGTTGGTCCTAGCACGAGAATTGAAAGTGAATACCTAAAAAGTTTCATAAACATTTTGGGGAACTTTAACTAAATATAAAAGGCATTTTAAAATCTGTCCTGCTAAGAGATGATGCTTTGGGGTTGAGCTTTTTTGTTGAGAGTCACATGAAACAATACAAATCTACAGGAAATTGGCAAAGAAGCTATTTTGTTTTAACCGTGATATTATATTTTTTTCAAGGAAATGGCTATATCTATACATTCCCAGATGATAGTTCCTACTTTATCCAATGCTCTTGATTTCTATGATTTTTCTTCTCCTGAGATTACTGTCGTTCTAGCCACCTCAAATCCTTGATATGTAGTATCTTTCAGGATTAACTTTGAGAGTAGAAACATATTTAAACTAAATGCTAGTAGCAAGTTGTTGATTCTTGTGTCTCATTAGTGTAAAATTTATTCTCTCTATCTTTGATTTTCATATTAGTGTAAAATTTATTTCCTCTATCTGTGATTTTCAGAACAAAATTCAACACAGTTAGTTAGGACTGTGAATATAGTTAAAACTTTTAGTGACTTAACAATGTTATGAAAATATTACAATTGATATTTTTCCTTGAAATAAACTTGCAAAATATCACAAATTTGGGCTGAAAGAATAATATTAGATCTTCCTTCAACCCCAACTTACATGACAAAATCTCAAATTGGTGACAGTTATCCTGAAAAGATCGTGCCTTTTTACAATGCAATAACAGCTACCAAAAATAATTTCATTTCAGAATAATGTACTAAAAGCTGAGTATTAGCGTTAATAACTGTCTTGACCTCAATAGATAGTTATGTATATAAAATGAGATCAGTTCCTTGTCTGGTGCTGAAGAACAATTTTTGCATCAATGTCTCCCTGTGTCCTTAAAAAATTTCTTTCTCCATATTTGAAGTTGTGGTTTTCGTTTGTGGCAATGTGCAGTTTGTGTACATGGCACTTACAAGAAGAATTTGGAATCAATTTTGGAGCATGGGCTCAAACGCATGAAAAGGTTACATGTTCATTTCTCATGTGGCTTGCCAACAGACGGCGAAATAATTAGTGGTAAGATACCTTACAGGATCTTAAATCTATTGTCATTTTCACTATTTACACTACTGTCATAAATCTATCGATTCTGAATGTTTTTCTCATGGCATGTATAATCCCTGTTCCACACAAATTTTCTCAACTGGATCATCAAAGATACAGTTGTTGATCTAGTAGAATCCTGACATGATACTTTTAAGAATCATTCCCCTTAGATA
>NW_026035833.1:0-366 GCF_019186545.1 Solanum stenotomum
GTACAATGAACATCTTTGGATATCCACTGAACCATGTGCCTACATGGGATGTGTCCTAGTTCTACCCTTGGCAAGTAGAACACCTTCCACGGTGTAGGGTTTTATGACACCGGATTCCATGTCTAGCTCGCATGGTCTATGTCGGTTAATGCCTATTCCCATCATGTGGGATGTGCACTCTAGTTATTGGATAGGTTCTACAACGTGTAGGTAGTAGTATGGGATGCTATCTACACATGGCACGAGTAGGCTTTGAAGATGCTAAAGTGAGTTCCCTAAGCCTTAATGGCTAATGTATGAAAGTCCTCTAAATACATAAATGTCTCCAAAATGGTTTTTTAAAGAATGTTGGTCTATTGTTGTTAG
>NW_026035834.1:0-305 GCF_019186545.1 Solanum stenotomum
AATGTGAAATATTTATGTTCACTAGCGAAAATAAAAATGGTTTGCAGTGATTGTTGGTGTTGTAGTGACTCATGGTGGTAATAGTTGGTCTAAATGGCTAGTAATAATGATGGAGATGGTTGGTGTTGTAGTGACTATCTCGATTGTGGCGCTTGATAGTAATAATGATGGAATTTGCAGGATCCTGAAAGCAAGAATTTGCATAGGGATTAATGAATGTCCAAATAGTCGGATGGAGTTGAACTGAAATGGTTAAGCTCTATTCAAATCAATTATATATGTGCTTAAATCTTAATGGAAACAAA
>NW_026035835.1:0-607 GCF_019186545.1 Solanum stenotomum
CCAGGTCCTGAGTTCCCTTCAAGTTTCTCGGGATACGTTTAGCTCCCTTTAGATGGGATTCCTTTGGTGCTACTTGAAATCTTGCACTCATCCCTCAACTCCATCTTCATCTAAGTCAAGCTTCACACTTGTGCTCATGGGAGTGTCAAGAACTTTTGCCTCAATCGGATTGAACTTTCAAAGCAGTTCCTTGATGTATTTCTCTTGACATAAAGGCTGAATATGCAACTAGATTTCTTGTCCTGGATCTAGTTTGAATTCCAGAGTCAAGTGGAGAGATGAGATTGTCCCATGGATGTGAGAATTGATGTTTCCATCCGGACTTTCTGATCAACTCTTCTTCGATTTCAATATCAGATTCAGCATCATCAGCTTCATGATTTTGAGATGGAACCTTCTGGGTAGTATCAGAGGGACCAGGTGCTCATGTGAGATCTGCAGCAATTTCCTTTGCAACCTGTTTGTTTCCAGGATTTAGGATATCCTTGTCTTCCCTTTCCTTGATCAGCTCCTCCATCTCATGGTCTCCCTTCATCACTCCTCCTCTGCTTTGAATTCTAACAGGTTCACACAGATTTATATGGAGAAGTTCCAAAGGTCTGGTAGT
>NW_026035836.1:0-304 GCF_019186545.1 Solanum stenotomum
ACACAATAGGTACTCAGTAGGCATCATAAGCCGACGGAGCAAAAAGGGTAAAAACAATAAGAAAAGATAGAATCTAGACACAAAGAGGTCAAAGCGGATAAGAAAATAAAGCACACGAGCATACCAGAAACAAACTAAGTACAACTAGACTAAACCTAACTGGACCCCATAAGCCCAGAAGGTACACTCGTGCACAAGCTCAAATAAAACCTGAACGAACCCCCATAAGCTCGACAGGTACACGGAAAAGCTAAGTCTACTGAGAAAGAAGAAAAGCGGGCTCTCAGCCCAAAGTAACTAAGAT
>NW_026035837.1:0-282 GCF_019186545.1 Solanum stenotomum
CATCCTAAGTTGAATTTTCTCCTATTTTTTCTCTTTTTTTTCTTCTGTCCGATCACGTTATATTGAACTAAATATACACATTAAAATTAAATATTATGTAGTTTAACTTTAATTTTTTTTGTACATTTGTTCATAAAAAAATTTAGTTATTAATTTTACGTAGTTTGATTTTAAATTTTTCAGTACACCCATTCGCTATTTTTTTAATTAATGTAATTCTTAAACACCATTCATAAAATTTCTTGCTTCACCATTGCCCTCACCCCCTTCCACCCATGTCAC
>NW_026035838.1:0-8415 GCF_019186545.1 Solanum stenotomum
CAAGGTTGTGATTTGTGATAGGAAAGATCTCGTGATGTTTAGGAGTGTTTTTAGATGGTTAAACATGAGAAACGATCAAGAAATCATTGTCTAGAAGCAAGTTTGCGACGAGAAGATGCATTTTAATATTTGGTCGTGAAATAAGTTTTGAGGAAAAAGGGTCTGTGACCTCTTTGCGACGCGGAGAATTTTTTTCCAATCCTGAGGAACAGGTCCGCTGTACCCATATTTGTCCGACTTGTTCCTTCTTCATTCTCTAACCCCAATTCACCTAAATTAGATTCTTTTTCTCAATTCCTCTTTAGATTTAGCTACCCAGTATATGTACACAAGAATCTAATCAAACAGAACTCTAAAATCGACACGATTCCATCAAGAACTTAACAATCCCATCAAATCTCAAGAACGAAAGCCAATTTCAAGAACACAATTCAAGATTTTCAAACATTCAACTTTCTAGAACGAATTTCACTGAACTAAACATGATTGGCCCGTGGGTGAACGAACCCAATGCTATGAAAGTCTCACATACTTCTTTAAGGATCAACCCTTGGCGAAACGACTTCGATTCTGCAAGAAATCTCCAAGAATGCCTTGACTTTTCTCCTCTTTTCTCTTCTTTTGTTCTTTCTTTAAAAACCCTAGCATGAAATTTGAGTGTGTAAACTGAACCAATTCAGTTTAGACCCCAAATAAATTACTAAAAATGGATTTAATTAATTGGGTCATCAAAAGACCAAAACACCCTTCTAAAATTTGGGTTTGACTTTCCTTATCTAGATAGCCCAACTTCAAATAAGAATATCTGCTTCATTCAAACTCAAAATTGAGAAAACTCGGCGGCATTGGAAAGATAATTCAAATATCTTTCCTACGGTATCTTTTATAACACCTAACTCTTCATGAGATAGTAGTTATGGTCGTTTGAAGTTGACCCACAACTCATACTTTGCTTAACTTTGTCAAACTTTCCAAATTTGACATTTCCAAAAATGGTTTCTTTCTACTTCTAAGTCTTTCTAGTAGCGGTGTGTTACAATATCTCCCCCTTGGGAACATTAGTCCTCGAATGAGATTACTCTTAGTAGGCTAAGGCATAACATCTAAGACCTACCTCAAACACCCAACAAGCAAAATGTAAATACAAAATGCCAACTTAAAATAAAAGCCAAGAAAAGGATTAGTACCTTAATTTGGAACTTCTTCGGATTCAAAGAGATATGGGTATATCTTCTTCATATCCTCCTTAGCTTCCCAAGTAGTTTCCTCAATAAATTGATTTCTCCACAGAACTTTGACCGATGCTACTTCTTTAGTTCTCAACTTGTGCACTTTGCGATCTAGAATCTGAATAGGAATTTCCACATATGATAAGCTATCCTTGATACCAATATCTTCAGTAGGTATGATAAGTGAAGGATTTCCCATGCACTTATTTAACATGGAGATGTGAAATACCGGATGAACCGCTACAACTCTTGGGGTAATTCTAACTCATAAGCTACCTTGCCAATCCTCTTGGATATTCTGTAAGGACCAATATATCGGGGACTAAGTTTTCCCTTCTTGACAAATCTCATAACACCCTTCATGGGTGAAACTTTCAAGTACACCCAATCATCTACTTCGAACTCTAAGTCTCTTGTCCTAATATCTGTATAGGATTTTTGACGACTCTCCACTGTTTTCAACCTCTCTTGAATAACTTCTACCTTCTCCATATCTTGATGAGCTAAGTCTGGTCCTATCAACCCAACTTCACAAACTTCGAACCATCCAATATGAGATCTGCATCTTCTCCCATAAAGATCTTCATAAGGAACCATTTGGATGCTAGAGTGGTAACTATTGTTGTAAGAAAACTCGATGAGAGGTATGTGATCAACCCAATTACCCTTGAAATCAATCACACAGGCCATCAACATATCTTCTAAAGTCTGATAGTGCGCTCTGCTTGACCATATGTCTGAGGATGAAAAACAATACTCAAGTTCACCTTTGAACCCAAGCCTTTCTGGAATGACTTCCAAAACTGTGCAGTAAATTGTGCTCCTCTATTTGAAATAACGATACTGGAACCCCATGAAGTCTAACTACCTCTTGAATATACAACTTAGCATAATTTTCTGCTGAATGGGTAGTCTTTACCAACAAGAAATTGGCTGATTTAGTCATTCGATCTACAATCACTCAAATTGAGTTATGATGTCTACAGGAACGTGGTAAACCTATGATGAAATCCGTATTGATCATCTCCCACTTCCATTCTAGAAGTTCTACATTCTGAGCTATACCACTGGGCCTTTGGTGCTCTACTTTAACTTGTTGATAATTTGGGCATTTATCAATGAACTCAACAATACCTTTCTTCATACTATTCCACCAATATACTTCTCTTAAGTCACGATATATCTTTGTGGAACCTGGATGGATAGAATAGCTGGAGCTATGAGCTTCCTCCATTATCCTCTCTTGGAGTTCATCCACCCTTGGTACACACAACCTACCTTGATACCTTAAAACGCCATCTCCCCCTTTTTCAAAAGCCATTACTTTTTTCTTATGAACATTTGCCTTCAATTCAAGAAAAATAAGATCTTGGTCTTGCTTCTCTTTCACCTCTAACACTGATGATGATTCAGCCCCATTCATCACTACTACTCATCCTTCTGTGGAATCTATTAGTCGAACTCCTAATCATGCAAGTCTGTGCACATCTTTTTCTAACTCTTTCTTATCTTCCTCAAAATGGGCGGTACTACCCATAGATAATCTACTCAAGGTATCAACAACAACATTAGCCTTACCTGGGTAATAAAGAATACTCATGCCATAATCTTTGAGTAACTTTAATCACCTTTTCTATCTGGTATTAAGCTCTTTCTAACTTAACACATACTGAAGACTCTTGTGATCAGTGAATACATCTATATGAACACCATACAAATAATTACGCCATATTTTCAAAGCAAATACAATGGCAGCCAACTCCAAGTCATGGGTTGGGTAGTTCTTCTCATGAACTTTCAACTGCTTGGAGGCATAAGCTATAACTTTGCTATTCTGAATTAACACACAACCCAAACCAATTCTAGACATATCACAATATACAACAAAGCCCTGCGTACCTTTTGGTAAGGTCAATACTAGGGCAGTAGTCAACCTCCTTTTCAATTCCTAAAAGCTTTTCTCACAAGCTTCAGACCATTGAAACTTCACTATTTTCTGAGTCAACTTGGTCAAAGGGGACAAAATATATGGGAACTCCTCTATGAACCTTCGATAATATCCAGCCAACCCCAAAAAACTCGTAATATCTGTTAGAGATGTGGGTTTAGGCGAAATCTGCACTACCTCTATCTTCTGGGTATCAACTCTAATTCGATCATCGGAAACAATGTGGCCTAACAATGCCATAGACTCAAGTCAAAAATCACACTTAGAGAATGATGAGTCCACGATTTGGACTCATTTAGGGTTTTATTTTAATAGATTTAGTGTTCTCAAATGCATATTTTGTGCCAATAACTGATGTAAATCCTTAATATTTAGGTATTTGGATTGAGGAACAAAGCATGGACACTAATGAGCAAAAAGGAACAAGGCAGCTGAAAGAACGAAGACAAGAAGGCCTGATGATAGCCAAACTCATTGGGCGAGTTGCCGAATGGCCATGATCTTGCCTAAAGTTCCAGTGTACCAAACCCTAAAGGAGAAAATCAAGTCGTGATAGAATGGAGCAGTTGGTGTGTCACCGAACGGTTCCGCGATGCAGTGCTGGATAGCCTAAAGTTACAGAACTTAAAGATGCTGAAGGTCAAAGCAAAAAGGCGATGGAATTGACCAAAGGGCGGATCGCCGAGTGGATCGGGGATCCCGAACTTACTCCACCAAATGGTCCTTCACATCACATTTTTGGCGACTATAAATACATTTTTAAATTCTTAGTTTAGCATCCAGTTTTCATTTTAGAATCTATCTATCTTAGAATTCAGAGATTAGACTGAGAGTATTGAAACAATATTTCCTTAGCTTTTTAAATTTGAAGATTTTCATTTCTGAGAAATTGGAAGTGGGTGTTGAAGATTCTTCATCTCAGACCTCTGTAAAGACAATATTAATCTTACCCAGTTGATGGAAACACAATTTAGTAACGATATTATTCTTTTTATGGTGTCTAGCTAAAATCCCAATTCTTGGGGTGTGATTATGTGATTATGGGTTGATTTAGTTGCTGCGTATTGTTAATTGATAGTTTAAATGTTGTTTAAAAGTGATTTCATTCAGTAATTGTGGCTTAATCTAAATGGTTGTAGTTGCAAATGCAACTCTACCTTCGTGGTTTTGGTTTGCTCGAGAGAGAGGTTTTAAAACCAAGATTACTGATTTGATGGTCTGTGGGTATTGTGTTGTCATGGGTTCAGCTCGAGAGAGTGAATCCTAAACCTTCTTCCACACATTCAACTCGAGAGAGTGAATGGACTAAAGCGTAGGCTGTTTTTAATTGTTGCTTATTGGTGTTCGAGAGAGACCAATTGATTCAGGGTAAATTGTTCGAGAAAAAGTTTGTCCCCACTAAATTCTAGCTTATTCACTGATTTACAGCTATTTACTATTAATTCCAATCACCCATTTGTCTACGTTGGCCCATAATCCAATCACATCCCAAGAACCTGTCTCTATACTTGTTCCTTAGTATTATTTGTTGTTGTAGTTGATAATTACAACCAAACCCCCCTATTATTTGACACTTGTGTCACCCCAAACTTGAACCATGCTTTTATTCATAAATGTCTTTACCTATGATTGACTTGAGCATATTCTTGCTTTTCTATTGATTTCTCAAATACGTACCACTCTTTGTGGGATTCGACCCCAACTCACTTAGTTGGGTTATATTACTAACTAACGATCGTTGACGCTTAGTATTGGATGAAGTTTCTTTGAAACGTTATTAATCAAAATGGCGCCGCTACCGAAAAGTGGTGTTACTTGAGAATTTTTGGTTAATTTGAATTTTGTTCTTGATTAGTCATAGTTGAACTTACCTTATTTTTTGTTTTGGTTTTTGTGTTGATGTTTTCAGCAGAATAAAGGAGCATATCTGGTAGCAACAGTGACCCAATGGATCACCCTCCTTTGAGATTGATGATATTTAGGGATAACATCCTAAATTTCAAGCAATTGGAGGGTGAAACCATTTATGAGTTGTGGCAAAGGTTTAAGTCCCTATTGCACCAATGCCCAACTCATGGAATTCCAGATAAGATGCTTCTGTAATGTTTCTACCAGGGTCTTGGCCCCGAAAATAGAATAATGGCTGACCAACTCTCTTCGGGTTGCTTGATGCGATATTCCTATGCGACTGCAGCCCAACTCCTTGATTGTGTGGCCAAGACCAACAAAGAGAAGATAGAGAAAGAAAAGGACCAAGACTTGGCCACTTTATTGGGTCAGTTGAATATCTTAGCCCAAAGGGTCAAGGACTTGGAGGTACTATCCAAAAAGAAGGACATGTACATCCCCCCTCATGAGCATTGAAAGATGAAGAAGCAAGAGGGCGGACAAATTGAAGAGGTCCTCTTACTCATTCTACACAAAGTTGAAGAACACGACAGAGTGTTGGAGGAGATAAGAGAGAATGTCTTAATGCTGAACCAGATGACGACCTCTCATTCCATGCTCATTTAGCTACTAGGGTCCCAAATGGACCAAGTGCTGAATGACCTCTACCCAGAACCAGAAGAGGGGTTTCCTTATGAAAATTAGGCAAACCCTGCTAATGGAACTTAAGTGGGGACTTACGTCATGCCACAACGTTAACTAAGGCGCTTCTTGGGAGGCAACCCAAGGTGTTACTGCTTTATTTTTTATTTAGGAATAATGGTGTGTTGATTGTGCAGGTTGAAATGTAGAAAGTGTTAAAAAGATAGAGATTGACGAGCTAAAAGTCTAGTCAGCGCATCGCTGAGGAGGTTGGAGAGCCCGACCTAGACCGCCGTTGGACTCAAGACAATTTTAAATTAGAGTCTGTAAAACTCGGCGAGCCCAGAAAATGATTGGCGAATCACTGACCTCATGATCTAGTCCGTCATTTGGACCCCCACATTAACTGGAGGTCCTATAAAGCTCGACGAGGTAAGTTTTCACTCGGCGTGTCATCGAGTGGGTTGGCGAGAAAAACTAATGTCATCGAATGGGTGAGAACTGGATGGTTTTTAAAGGCCAAAGGTTTAACTTTCAAACTCTTTCACTTTCCCTTGCTTCAAATCTTCCCAAACTCACATTCATACTTTAGTTTGCTATATTTCTGCATTTCTATCGTGTTTTAGTCGTTGGAATTGTGTTCGGAGTGGATTACTTTACCACCTAGCATTTCAATCATTATTATTCAGCATTTAAGGTTGGTTTTCCGAACCCCACGTTTACTTTTAGCATTTTTGTACTCATTTGCAATGAATTTTATCTTAGTGATGTGTGCTGGGCTTCTCTGATCGTAATTGTGTATGTGTGTGCCTGTTTTAATTCGAATATCTTGCCTGTAATGCTTAGATTGTTGAATTCTTATGATTTTATGCCTTAAAATTGGTAAATATTTATGGGGTTGTACTTGCATGTCGTTGGGTTTAGTCTGGTGAAGTATAAGTAACCTGTATTTGTGCCAAATGACGCAATTTGCCCAATGATAGAGCGGGTGACATTATTCTTAAGCGTAAAAGTCATCAAATGGCCAAATTTTGGAAAAATCGGGAGAAGTCTGAGTATCCTGGGGTAATGGGTGTATTGGGTCCTGCTTTAATTTGATGGGTGCATGCTTTGATTTTGTTTTGGGGGGTTGCGGGGTTGAATTTGAGAAGTTGAGTTGAAAGTAGGCACGTTGGGTAGTTTGGCGAGCTTGGTCGAGCTCGCCGAACCACTCGATGGTTATCCGAAGTTTCCCATCTCACCTTTAATTTCATGCTATATTTGAAGTTTGATTATGTAACTTTTAGCGAGAAGCCCGAGGTCACGAAAGCACTTGGCGACTCGCCGAAAGTCCTTCTTGATCGCCCTTTGTCTGCACCCCTGAACCATTATTGCACTGTAACTTTCGACGGGCTAATCCTTGCTTGCCGAAGCGATTCAGCGACTCGCCAACCGGTTCGGCGAGTCTGTCTGCAATTGTTTTTCTATATATTTTGGTTGAATTAATTCTAACTTTTTCATGATGTTTTGCATACATGGTAAGGACAAACATCGACATGCCACCCCAAAATAGAGCACGAGGTATCACAATCAATGAAGGGTGATCAAATCCTCCCAAAAAGGGAAGGCAAGAGCCTCCAATGGGAGACAAGGGCAAAGGCAAGATGCCCATACCTGAGAGAGTGAGTGCTGGCTCCCAAACTGCCTTATCTGCGCCTGAGGATGACCAACCTTTACAGTCCCGACGGGCTGAGATTCGAGGTAGATCCACACCTGCAGACTCAGTGCCAGCTTCGGCACCTCCTATGGCTCCAGCGCCACCAGTCATCCCTTCTCCTAGGCTTCGCAATAGGTTGAAAGGTGACGGATTGTGAACTATTTTGGAGGAAAAGTTGTTATCTACAGAGGGTCTTGAGGGCAAATACTCCGATGTGAGGGACACCCTCCACTTCCATAGATTTGAGAAGTTCACAAGGCCCCGAGGCCCTTATATTACTTCATAGGTCTGGTAGTTCAATACTGCGTATGGTGACTTGGTTCCAATGAGCAAGAAGAAGGCCAACGAATTCAAACCGATTAAGTAGGTTGTGGTTCGGGGTAAGGAAGTTGGATGCAACAACGAGTACATCAATACTATACTTGATCGGGGTCTTGGAGCTACAGAGGCATATGAGGGTTTTCCGGTTACGCAGTCCTTGGATGACTTAAAGGGCTGGTTGGCTCCACTGATTTCTGATACCACCCATAGATGGATCGAGGCAGGGGTCCCCATAGAGAAGAGGGATTTGAGCATTGCTGCTCGGTTCTGGTTTGGCTTTATTAGTAGCACCATAATGCCATCCTAGAATGAGTCCATTATGCGCCACCCTAAGGCGGCCTTCCTTGCAGCTATCATATCCCGGAGGAGCATCAACCTGGGACTCCTCATAGAGCTAGAGATGGCCATGAGGGCTAAGCAGATTCAAACCTCCTAGCCATTATCGGTCATTATCACTGAGTTTTGCCAGCATGCTGGAGTGCCCCGGGATGATATGAGAGATATTGAGGTGACCCCGTCTTCTCCACTAACATTCGACGCATTGAGGTCAAGTACACTCGTGAGGAGGCTGACATGAGGAGGGCAGCTCCAGTGGACACATCGCCAGAGGTGGATATTGATTCGATCCCTGTAGAGGCATCTTTGATAACTCCAGTCTCTGGGCCTACAGGTACACCTGCACCTTCTTCTTC
>NW_026035839.1:0-209 GCF_019186545.1 Solanum stenotomum
TTATTTCTTCTTCTACAATTTGTAAAAAACAGAAACTTTTAATTTCTTCCCAACAGTAGAAAAATTGCTCTGCTTTCATTTAAAGGCACTTTTACTGATTTGCCAAACACTTAATTTTTCAGCAAACTCATTTTGAGCTCGAGGAACATGTTTGAAATCAATCCTTGTGAATCTCCTACTTAACTCTTTAATGTAATGCAAATAAGGCA
>NW_026035840.1:0-347 GCF_019186545.1 Solanum stenotomum
CTTGAGGTGAAACTTAGATTAGAAAGATAACCTCTATTATTAAACACGTTAATACAATAGTTTGAATCTAGTTTTTATAGAAAATTTGGAAAGAGTGTTGTTTAGACTTGCTGAAAATTGTTCGATGAGGTAAACCATCTACAAAGTTTGAAGTTATTGGAGATTTGAACTGATTTTGAATAGGAATTGCAATATTATTGTAGAAGGAGTTTGGCACTATAACGATCTAACTAATGATACAAAATTGAGAGGCGGGCGAGAGAGGGCAGAGAGTGGAGAGAAGCTAATTGTATTTGTATATATGTCATATAATTGTGTGTATATATATGTATGTGCGTGTGTGTATA
>NW_026035841.1:0-4167 GCF_019186545.1 Solanum stenotomum
GTCATTTAGTGGCGATAGGATTTTCCCTGTTGACACCCAATTTTGACCCTCCCCGATAATAATTAAGTTCCGAGTTTCTTAATTTTCAAATGATTTAAAATAATCGACTTTATAAAATTCAAAGTATTTTTCAAGTTAGTTTTAAATGGTTTGTCACTTTTTATAAATTTTAAATAATATGTGTATAATTTTGAACTTTATAAATATTCCAAAATCGTCTCAAAATATTTTGTTTAAATTAAATATTTGGTTAGTTTGTTTAGTCATTCAATAGTTTACAATTTTGAGTTAATTAGTTAGTTTATAATTAAATTAATTATTATATAAGTATGTGTTTAATTAGTATATTTTATGAATGATCAAAAATTGTCTCAAAAGGATTTTAGCTTTATTTAAACATTTGGTTATTTAGTCGTTTATATTGTTAAATTAATTAATTTATAATTAAATTAATTATTTTATTTTGTTAAGAATAAGAAGCTCGTTAATTAATTAATATTAAATTCATCTTATTTATTTATTTACTTATTTATATTTTTCAGCCTTTTCTCCAAGTAAATCTGATTTGGTTAATCTTGTAATCCTACTCGGTTATAATTGCAATTCTTTTGGCCAAATCCTCAATTCAAAACCCAGCCATTTTATTACAATTTTAACCCATTTCCTACCTTCCATCCAATTCTTTTTAAAGACCAACTTTGGGCCAAATTCAGACCCTTTCCAGCAGCCCATTAAATAACCCAAAAATTGGCCCATTTTCTCCTTTTCCTCCAACCTGTCCAACACCCCACTACCAATACATACTAATAATACATAGCAACACCAAAATAAATCAACAACACACGCGTACAGTAGCCCAAAAATCGACCCCTCTGCATCTTCTTCTCCAGAAAGTCGTACATCGCAGCAGCAGAGGAGCAGGGCACGCGTTTTCTCCCCTTTCCTCTTCCGGAATGGGGTGAAAATTGCAAGGAAAAGGTGTTCGCCTAATTTGGTGAAAGAAATTTTGAAATTTGAATTTGAATTTGGACTCTTTTTGTCCAGATTTGGATCCGTTTTCCCCCCCCCAAAAATCGAACCCTANAGCGATCAAACGGTAAAAAATCCAGAAAACGTCCCTGTCTGCATTAATATCGCAGCAGCAGTCAACAGGCACGCGATTTCTCCCCTTTCCTCTTCCGGAATGGGTTGAAATCGCAAGAAAAAAGGTGCCTCGCCAAAATCGTGAAAGTTTTGGGGAGTTTCAAATTTTGAATTGGCCCTCTTCTTATCGATTTCTGTCCATTTTCCCCCCATTGGAGAACCCTAAAAAATCCCTTATATATTCCCTCTTAGTCACTACGGGAGGGGGGGATTTTTAGAGTTTAAAAAGTTTATGTTGAAGAAAGTTTCAAAGATAAAATAAGATAAAATATAAATACAAGAAAACATACAAGGAAAAATCAGTAGTGATACTCAAGCTAGAATTGATAAAAGATTTTCTTTTGTGCTTGCCATTGGAAAAATTTGCCGGAATCTCATCGTGGTAGTGAAGTTGCCGTCCCCCTGCTCGCTCTGTCTCGGTTCACTGCCCTCGTAAAGGTGAAATTCTCTTCTAGTCTTAATTCGTTTTGGATATGAGTGTTCTTTTCAATAATATCTTCTAGTCGTTCTTTGCTTTGTTTGTTTAATGCTTGGGTTTGTTTAAGGTTTTTGTTGTGTATTCTAGTTGAATGTGTCTTGTGAAGTATGTAGGCAATGGGAGTTTTTGTTTTAAGAGGCCTTAAGGTTCACTTTTTAAGCATCTCGTTGTATTAATATGTTGTGGCATTAAATTTCTAGACATATCTCAAGTAGTTATCATATTGATTAAGTAATCCGAACATGTTTGCCACTTGATTTCTTTGTTTGCAATGAATGGACGAGCTTGTGATGTTGCTGCCTTAGAATCGAGTTTTGTTTCCGGTGATTCATCTACTTTTTTATCCCTCCCTTTTCTTTATTTTGAAGTTGTGAAAAAATGCTAAAGCCTTACTCCTTACTTGTTGAACTCAATTTGCTTACTCTTGCTTGTGACATTCCACCTTGCTTCTAGACTTAATAACATCAACTCCTGCAGCTCACTCCATTTTTAGTTGATAGTTGTTTTCCTTATCCTTTGTCTTTGTCTAGATAATTAAGCATAAACTCATTATTCATTTGAACATCGCTAGTTTAATTGCCTATCTTTAATCATCATTTTAATATCTTATCATATGGGAGTTAGTTTAATTCCAAGAGAAATATTCTATAAACATTGTATGTTTTCCTTGGTCATCTTGGCATAAACATTGGCATAGGGAACTAATCACATGCAACTTTGCCTTACTTTTATTTTACTTGTCTTCATTGTATAGTAAAGATTTAAAGTGCGCTCCATCACTAATTTCTTCTTGTTTTAATCTTTTTCTATGTATGAACCGGCTCCTCTCGAGTCCTTGGAGGCCCGTTCTCCTTGCATTTCGTTGAGTGGGCCTTAGGGGGCCTATCCTTTTTTTTTCCTCGAGTCAATCGGATTTTAAAACCGACGAACAGAGCCGAAAAAAATGGAAAACAGGGGCTGGAAATCAAAATGTGTTCTGAAAAGCTGAAATCAGGCTGTATACAGCCATATACACTGATATACATGGCAGAAATAGCGATATACAGGTTCAAAAAAATAAAATGCAGGTTGCAGGGGTCAAAATAGACTGAATATACTCGGTATGCAGTCCGATATACACAAAAACGTGCCTGAATACGACCCGTATACAATGATATACCTTTGCTGTATACACAGGTGTTTAGGAGCGAAAATGGGTCAAAAAACGGCCCAGCAGCAAATTTTAATTAAATAGGCCCAAATTCATGTTTTGGGTCATTTTTAGTGTTAGGACAGGTTCACGAGTTTGGGTCAAAGGCCCAATTAATACTTCTTCCCTCCGCTCTTTACCTATTGTATTATTTGACCAACTTTACTAGATTGTGGTTTAATTTAATTAAATTCCCACGGATAGCCATTCCAACTTTTAACACGTCCCAATTAAAATACTTGTATCTTGCTCTATATTTTTATTAGTCATGTCATTTAAACTATCCCCCTTTTAGAAAATTCCCCTCTAGTTTATTGCCCTTTAGATAAATAAAATGATAAAGAATAATAATAGTAATGAATAAGTAGGTTAAAATAAATGAGTTTTTACTTAGTTAAAATTTCCATAATTAGTTAAAGTAAATGAGTTATTTTATTAAGTTAAAGTTTTCAAAAGTTAGTTAAAGCAAATAAGTTCTTTTATTTAATTAAAGTTTTCTTTCAAAAAAAAAAAAAATTAGTTAAAATAAAATGAGTTCTTTTGCTTAGTTAAAATTTTAAATTAGTCAAAAAATCACTTTTAGTCAAATCGCCGGTCAACCGCAAGTTAGCGGGCATTCCAAGGGCCTAACACCTTCTCGGAATGTACATTGAACTTTGAACCCTTTTCAATCGATTTTATCTGTTTAAATCTTTTGAAAAATCTTATATTTTTTCTTGATTTTTTTTACTAAAAATTAAGTGGCGACTCTGTTCTTTTGAAAATTCGATTTGCTTAAATCATAAGTTTAATCGATTTTTTTAAAACTCAGTCATTTTTCCTTTCTATATATGTTTTTAAATAAAACATTGCCCAACTTTCAATGGCCATAACTCGCTCATACGAACTCGGAATCGAGCAAACTCAGTGGCGTTGGAAAGATCATTCCACAAGCTTCGCAACCATAACTGAAACTACTCCTAACTCATCCTGAGCTAGGAGTTACGACTGCTCAAAGTTGGCCAAAAACTCACTGATTTCCACACTTTGCCACATTTTCCAGATTTTTGAATTCCTTCCAAAAATGACTTTCCGATTTTAAGCCTCTTCATAGATATTTCAAATTACCGGATGTTACAGTCACCTGCACCTGTCCTAGTCTAACATGAAATAAATGTCTTTCTTTTGGACCTTAAGCCCAATTTCTCCACCTGTCCTAGGAACTAACAAGTAATAGTAAGTAAAATGACAAGGGCTTAGGCCCAATAATAACAAAATATAATTCTGAATAAATAAAGGTAGGCTTTGGCCCAATCTTTTTCAACTCCCAATTTGCTCCGCTTTTCTTTTAATTTCGAGACCTGTTCGTCAATTTTAA
>NW_026035842.1:0-260 GCF_019186545.1 Solanum stenotomum
TTTTGTTCTTGACCTCGATTTGTGTATTCATTCTTTTCATACTGCCTTTACTTTTCAAGTTCAGTCGCCCTATGATGCCTACTGGGTACCTGTTGTTTTGGTACTCATGCTATGCTCTGCATCTGTTTCGTGATGCAGGTCTGGGCACTAGTAGCCAGCGTTGATCGAGCTTGGAGCAGTCTGATCCGGAGACGGGGGTGAGCACACAACGTTTTGTACTATTTCAGTCTCTATATGTATATATAGACTTGTCTTTTTCC
>NW_026035843.1:0-344 GCF_019186545.1 Solanum stenotomum
GCAATTATCTCAAATCAGCAGAAAGAATTATGTTTTTTTAAAACATAAGAGCTAGTATATTTTTGGGAGTAGTATTGAGCACCGATATGGGGGAGAGTTCAGACAACTCACAGCCTCCATAAACCATGTAGCCACCATGGGTAGAAAAGGGTCATACTTTTTAGATGAACCTTTTTCGAAATAGACTAGTGGATCCATTAGGCAGTTCAGGTTCTATACCTTTGGTCGGGTATAGGATGCGCTGGCAGCGTGAGGTAGATCGCTGTATCATCACTATAGCTCTTATGTGATGGTTGTCGATTAGAGAAACTCCCACGGAAGTTATTGTATTTTTATATACATCA
>NW_026035844.1:0-500 GCF_019186545.1 Solanum stenotomum
TATATATATATATACACACACATATATACATAATTATTTTAACATAAACTCACCTTTTGAGGTTGATTTTATTAATTAAACATATATATATATATATATATGTATGTATCACATTAAATTTTAAGAACACAAAATGGTCCTCCGGAAAACGATTTAAATAAAATTAAATCAAAATAGAAAATAATACCGACATCAAGATGTTGGTTTTTATTGTAATTCATTTTCTGGGAAAAATTCCGACTTCTTGAGGTCGGAATTTGGTTTACCCGTAAATCGCAAATCGACCTCCGGATGTCGCTTTTGAAAGTAATTAGATGAAATAAAAATACTGACCTCCGAATGTCGCTTTAATTAATAATCGAAATAAAAATACCGACCTCATGAGGTCGGTATTTTAATTACATACTATTTAATTTTTACCGACATTCGGAAGTCGGTATTATGAAATATTTAATTGAGAAAAAATTCCGATCTTAGGAGGTCAGAATTTTTAATGAATT
>NW_026035845.1:0-302 GCF_019186545.1 Solanum stenotomum
TCATATTTCCGCTCGCGGGTAGGAATCACTAAAACGCGTTTTTGGGAAAATCGGCACGCGCAAACCGCCTTTAGGCAGTTTGGTTGCGTAGATCTCGAAAAAATACGCGGATTCAAAAATAAAATCGCCTTAAACGGACACCCGAGGCCCGAGTTATGGCCGTTTGAAGTTTCCTAAATTCAAGGCCACCTTCCACCTTTAAGATGCTGAATTTCAAACGGCCGTAACTTTCGGCTCGAACGTCCGTTTGACGCAATCTTTTTTTTGAAACCACTTATTTTTTTGAGATCTATATGAGGAAC
>NW_026035846.1:0-1301 GCF_019186545.1 Solanum stenotomum
AGTGGAAAATTACCAAAATAGCCTTGGTTGTCCGGTTGTCTTCACACTTCTATATAAAAAAAAAATATATATAATATAATATAATAATATAATAATATAATATAATATTTTTTATATATATATATATATATATATATAGTGATGTAACAATAAAGTTAAAATAGAAAATGTAGTGACACCCTTCTTAGTAATAGATACTTATTTATTCTTATCATTTTTTTTTGATAGTTTTGGTTATATTTTTCTTTCAAATAATTGTTGCCTCGATTTTTATTTATTTTTTAGCATTTATTTTTATTTTTAATAGATTGGAAATTTTATGTTAAAATTTTATAAAATATAAAAAATGATTTATTTAACTTTTATAATCACCAATACTACTAATTTATTTCACTTCTTTCCTTAATCTTCATCTCATCATTAATGTTATTTATATAATTTCTTAAATCACTTATTTATTTATTTTTAACTCTTTTATTTTCTTTTTTTACTCTTTTATATATATAAAGTTGGATATGTAAATGATGTACATTTCTTAGAAGCTAAGATTACTATTTATCTAATTTCCCAAATTTTTGGGTTCTTTTGTCATACTAAATACAATATGTTTTATTATAATCACATTCAATATAGTAAGCAATATGTTCTCTGAATTAAAAGAAAATTATCATTTCAGAAAAATAAAGATTAAATTATAATTTTATTATGATTAAGGGAAGATAAAAATATTATTTCAATATCCCAATCCCATAACCATATTCAATACATTAGAAATTAATTGAATATAGCTATAAATGGGAAATGAATCACCATTTAAGGAAAATAAATGTTTGCAATACCATAATAATTAAGGAGAGAGTAGGATATTATTTTAAAATCCTAATTCGGAACTTTTGATCTACTACTCAATTAAAAAGAAAATGCATTTAATAATATCAAAAGGTTATTAGTTTAATATTTTTTTTTCTCATTCTACTAATTCAATTCAATCAAACTTAATTTTAAAGATAAAATAACAACTCTATTTTAATTGTTATCAATATATTTCAAAAAAAAAATTATCGTGAAAAAGTTTTCCTTGCACCTTATTTTGATTTTTATACTATTATTATTATTTTTGTCATTTTTCAATGATTTCTTATTTCGATTTACAATTTAATATTTATTCTTAAATTCTGATGGTACAAATTAAGGTGGAGTAGAATATAATAAATGATGATTCTTCTACGATATAAGAAGATATAACGAAATTGAAAGGGTGAAGTTTTTTTTAAAAAATGGATAGAAAATTCTATTAAGGT
>NW_026035847.1:0-324 GCF_019186545.1 Solanum stenotomum
ATTCTAAGTTCAACTTCAAATTCTAATTGAGTTCATGACATTCAAACATTCATCTTCTACTCATAACACTTCAATTACTAATTTCTAACTTCAAATTAACACTTTACTAACTAGTCCTAAAATCAAATCCAAAAAAATCTCAATTTAACCTCAAATTACATATTCTCAAGTTTAAACTAGTTCTAAATTACAAAAATGCTAATTCTTCACTAACTAACAATGCCCAATTTAAAAATGCCTAATTTCTTTTTAAAAAAACCTTAAAATAAAAATCTTCAATTATCTACCTAACTAATAATAATCAAATCAAATTAACAATTGAAT
>NW_026035848.1:0-391 GCF_019186545.1 Solanum stenotomum
AAAAGAGGAGAGGATCAAGCGTTCATCGCGATTTTTGCGTGTTGTAGCGGATTTTCGCCATGGATTTGATCCCTAAGAGGTATGTAAGCTTCCATAGTGTTGGGTTCTTTCACCCACACGCCAATCATGATTTATTCAGCGTAATTTCGTTCTTGAAATTTATGGATTTAAGTTCTTGATAAGTGTTCTTGAAGTTTATTAAGTTTTGAAGTAAGATTCTGCTTAGGTCAACTTTAAACGACCATATCTCTTAGAATAGTAAGAGTTATGTGAGCCATAACATATCCAATTAAAGATAATTGAATCTACTTTCCAACCCCATCAGTTTCACGTCAATCCAATATCTGAGTAAAAAGTTACCCATATTATTTGAAAATATAATACAAAACTA
>NW_026035849.1:0-746 GCF_019186545.1 Solanum stenotomum
CACACATATTTTTTTTTAAAAAATTACATCAAAAGTATTCTATCAATTAACAACATATATTGTTTGAAATTGACGAAAAAGAAACTATAAATTACAATAATTAACAAAATAAATCTCTCGACTCCAACAAATCTATCAATTAATGCCACATAAATTGGGACATGGCAAATAACATATATTATTAAAAATTTAGGTTCAAAATGTACTATAAAATACAATAATTAACAACTTAATATATTAAAGAGACATATAAAAAATGGTTAATATTTGAAATTCTGCGTGTGCCACATAAATTAGAACAAACAGAGTAATAAATATTATTTTCAAAATTATGTTAAAAAAACAAGTACTACAAATCACAATAGCTAACAATTTAAAATATTTTACAATCATATAAAAATTTCAATAACTTCTCAAATTCCATAATATAACACTTAAATACTACATATTATATATTAATTACTATACTATAAATGACTTAAATACTCCATATTATCTATTACAATAATTAACAATTATTTGACACTTTCAATTCTATCAATGCCATATAAATTAGGATAAAAAACCTAACATATAGTATTTAAATATATTTAAAAATAATATAAGTAATACTATACATTACAATAATTAACAGCTTAATTATTTAAAACTTATATACAAAATTTAATTGACTCTCTAAATTCTATTGGTACCACATAAAATGGATTGTATGATAAAAATACATTGTTTGAAATTGACGAAAAAGA
>NW_026035850.1:0-1332 GCF_019186545.1 Solanum stenotomum
AGCCACTTTCATAACAAGGGGTATATCAACTCTAAATGACAAAGTTGAGGGGTATATCAGACCTTTTCCCTATTTTAAATGATAAAAATGATGAACGGTATTTTGCTAATTACTTTCTTTGAATGATTGTTACATATTGTTTCATAGCAATAACGTAAGTTGTAAGAAAATATTAAACTAAAGAACGACAAAGTTAAAGAAAAAAAATTAACTACTGCTCCGTTCTATCCGTAATATAAATTTAATCACCACCAAGACAAAGATATTCTTTTTATAGAAGTGTATTCATGATTAAAAAAAAACAGACTCATTTGTATTAGGACATATCCTATATTAAATGAATTCCTATGGGCAAAAAAAAAAGGCTAGACAATATTCCTACGTTCCTAAGGCCTGTGCCTCATGGAAAGGGCAGAGATAGGGAGTTCCTCGCGGATTTCTACTCTTATGGCTCGCGCCAGGCAGGACTGGGATCGCTGCCAATTGGGATTGCTCTTCAGTCTTCTTGAATCACTCTCGTTTCGTTCGAACGTATCCCGCAGGAGTCAAGGGGTTGTAGGGTTGCTTTGTTAAAAATAAGGAATTTTTTATTTTTGACAAAAATATAATTCCCCACCGCGTTTAATTTTCCAAAAATAAGATAATATTTATTTATTTATTTAAAATTGAGGCAGTTTTTATATATTGGCAAAAAAAATATACTCCTACTTTTGTTAGCAAAAAATAAAGCTCTTTTTGACTTTTGTAGGACTCCTATTACATGATTACTTTGTCAAAAATAATGGCAGCCTTTTACCTTCGGCACTTGGCTGGGGTGTATACTATACGGATTAAACCGAATAACCAAATTAAATCAAATCGAATTTTTATTTAAATAGGTTTTTTGGTTTTTTGGATTGGTTTTGGATTAATAAATTACTTTGTTTGTTTTTTTTGGTTTGATTTCGGATTTTAAAAAATAAAAACCGAAAAACACCAAATTATATATATATATATATATATATATATATATATATAATGTTTATGCTTAGAATTAAGTTGGAGTTAACCACTTTTGTCTCTTTTTGGTTATTGCCTTTCATGATGATTACGTTTATATTTTATGTTTGAATTGCATCTATAATAGGTATATTTATAAGTATTGTGTTTTAAGTTTTACTTATGATTTATATTAGAGAGTATATTTAAGAGATTAAATATTATTACTTTGGTTATGTTATTAATTATTGACATAACCGAATAATCAAACTGAAAAAAGCCGAACCGAATAGAGGAAAATCAAACCAAACTAAATTTATTTGGGATCGGATTGGGTTACACTTTTACAAAACC
>NW_026035851.1:0-338 GCF_019186545.1 Solanum stenotomum
TGAACATGAACTAGAACTTGAACTTAAATTTAGTTATTGAAGTTGAACTTAGAATTTGAACATGAACTTGAAATTAGAATTAAAACTTGAACTTGAACTTAGAACTTGAAATTAGAATTTGACTAGAACTTAGAACTTGAATTTAGAATTTGACTAGAACTTAGAACTTGAACTTGAAATTAGAACTTGAACTTAGAATTAGAACTTGAACTTGAAATTTAACTAATTTTACAACTTTTCGTGCTAGGCAACTGAGGAAGCTCAACATCTAAAACAGTTGATACAAGACTATATTGCTTCTTTCATCAACGTAAGAGATAAGGTTGGTGCTTCTAAAT
>NW_026035852.1:0-605 GCF_019186545.1 Solanum stenotomum
TCATGGGCCTCAGAAAGTATCAACTGTACCAAATCTCCAACTCTCGGAACACACATGCGGCCGGCAAATTTCAACACTCTATCAGGTTCTAAAGTATCCTGACCACCATCACCCGCTAACACTCGATCTCTAAGGGCCACCAAGGTATCATCCTCAAACTGGAAACCACGGATCCTATCAAGCAAAGAAGACTGAACTCCCATAAAGGCCAAGACGCGTCTAGAATCTGAGATATCCAACCGAACCATGCTATTAGCTAAGGACTGAATGTCCAAAGCTAAGGGTCGCTCCTCAACAGATAAGAAGGCTAGACTACCCATACTCACCGCCTTCCGGCTCAAGGCGTCCGCTACCACATTCGCCTTGCCCGTATGATAGAGAATAGAGAGGTCGTAGTCCTTCAGGAGCTCAATCCAACGACGCTGCCTCGAATTAAGGTCCCTCTGGCTCATGATGTACTGAAGACTCCTATGATCGGTATAGATCTCACATCGAACTCCATACAAGTAGTGCCTCCAAATCTTAAGCGCGAAAACTACCGCCGCCAACTCTAAGTCATGAGTGGGGTACTTGCGCTCACGGATCTTAAGCTGCCTCGATGCATA
>NW_026035853.1:0-207 GCF_019186545.1 Solanum stenotomum
CTATTTCCGAGGCTGAGGATTCATTGAGGGGTAACTGCTTGTCTTTCCGGCGGGCCCTCTTGTTCCTTACATTATGTTTTGTTCTATTTGAGATACAAAGACATTGAGACTTGTACTTATCTTTCAATTATGTATTAATACATTGGCGCCTTGTACATGTGATAACTAGGTTTTGGTGCTATCCTAAAATACATTAAACAAGAAAGG
>NW_026035854.1:0-207 GCF_019186545.1 Solanum stenotomum
AAGGATTTGCGTGAAGAAACAAAGTTACTAGGTTAGTAATCTTCGTTTAGATGATTGTAATATTTGACCGAGTTTAGGGTTTTCGTAAAGCTTAGTTTTTTTTTATCTTTTCAGTTTGACGATGGATGTGTACGTTACCTTAAGGTTTCACCATGGTGGAAAACTACAACAAAAACCTTGTATTAAGTATGAAGGAGGCATTGTCAC
>NW_026035855.1:0-928 GCF_019186545.1 Solanum stenotomum
AGGCTTAGGGTTGGGGCTTTATTCCTAATGTTTAGGGTTTAATTTTCTTAGGATTTGAGTTTAACATTTAAGGTCTCCTTGGTTTTCTTGGGTCATTTACGATGTAGGGTTTAGTTTTTAGGTTTTAAAGGTTTTAAGTGTTTAGGTTTTCTTAGGATTTAGGATTTTTTAGGATTTAGGGCTTCTTAGAATATCACTAGGCTTAGGGCTGGGGGTTTATCCCTAAAGTTTAGGGTTTGGGTTTCTCAGGGTTTGACTTTAACATTTAAGGTCTCCTAGATTTTTTTTAGGTCATTTAGGGTTTAGGGTTTAGTGTTTAGGTTTATGGTTTTTCAATGGTTTAGGGTTTAGGTTTGTTAGGTTTATGATTTTTTAGGTTTAGAGTTTTTAAAGTTTTTTTTGTAAATTTTTAGTGTTTAGTTTTCTTAGGATTTAGGATTTCTTAGGGTTTAGGGCTTCTTAGAGTTTCATAAGGCTTAGGGTTGGGGATTTATCCCAAATGTTTAGGGTTTAGGTTTCTTAGGGTTTGAATTGAACATTTAAGGTCTCCTACGTTTTTTTTGGGTCATATAGGGTGTAGGGTTTATTGTTTTAGGTTTAGGGTTTTTCTAGAATAGGCTTTAGGTTTGTTAGGTTTAAGATTTTTTAGAGGTTTTATAGGTTTTAATGTTTTTTACGTTTTTCTTTGTTGTTTTTTAGGGTTTTGGGTTTCTTAGTGCTTTTTTGGGTTTAGAGTTTGGGGTTTTCTTAGNTTTTAGGCTTATGATTTATAAGGTATTAGGGTCCAAGGTTTAGATTTTGGGATCATAGGTTTTAGGGTATTAGGGTTTATAAGGGTTTTGGAGTTAGAGTTTCTTAGGGTTTCTTGGTTTAGGATTTAGGGCATCAGATATTATGTTTAGAGTTTTTTAGAGTTTATGGTTTTTTT
>NW_026035856.1:0-291 GCF_019186545.1 Solanum stenotomum
TATAACTTGCTCTCTAAGAAATCTGATTGCTTGTCCTCCAAGAAATTTGATTACTTGATACCCAAGAAAGCTTATTACTTGCTATTCAAGAAATCTTATTACTTGCTCTCCAAGTAAACTTATTACTTGCTCTCCAAGTTTTGCATTAATTTGTTTCCAAGCAAGAAGGTAGCAAGAAGAGGGGATTCTAGACCTTTAAGAATAAGAGGAATTTTTTTTTTTCTTGTTCTTATAATTCTAAAATAAGTTCCTTTTTATTCGCGTTTGTTTCAACTAAATCCTACTTGTTCT
>NW_026035857.1:0-290 GCF_019186545.1 Solanum stenotomum
GTGAGTCCTTAGTTACTTTTTATAGATATGTTAGAATGGTTAAAGCTAGGGGTGGACATTTGGTAGTTCGGTTCAATTTTGGTTTTTGAATTTGTTGTGCTGAATTCCTAACCGGATTAATCCAGTTCGATTCAATTTTTTGTAATTCTGTTCGGTTCGATTTATTAGTAGGATGAAATACCTCAAACTAGAAAATTTGGAATGAAAACCTAAGGGCTAACTGCTAAGTGTGTGCTATAGGCTGAAAAGGAAATAAAAGTAGTAATAATTAAATAATATCTAATATAGTA
>NW_026035858.1:0-354 GCF_019186545.1 Solanum stenotomum
TAATCCCTAAACACAAAACCCTAAACTCAAAATCTTAAACCTTAAACCCTAACCTAAACTATAAATCATAAACCTTAAACCCTAAACCATAAACCCTAAATCCTAAAAATGAAACCCAAAACACTAGACCCTATACCCTAAACCCTAAACTCTAAACCCAAAACCCTAAACCTTAAACCCTAAATCCTAAAGACTAACCATAAACCCTAAATCCAAAATACTAAACCTAAACCCTGAGCCCTAAACTTTAAATCCTAAACCCAAAATCCTAAATCCTATACCATAAAACCTAAACCTTAACCCTAAACCCTAAATCCAAAATTCGAAACCCTAAACTCTTAACCCTTAACCTTA
>NW_026035859.1:0-2670 GCF_019186545.1 Solanum stenotomum
GGGGGGGGGGGGTGATTGAATAAGTATATATTATCATGTTGATGATGATGATGAAGAATTATTGAAGGATGGATTAATCATATATTTAAGCGAAAAGCATAAGTGGAGCCATGATTTTCACTTAAAGGGTTTCAAAATATGAAGGAAATGAACACATGAAAAAGCTAAAAGGAATTCAATATCTAATGCATGTACATAAAAAATAATTTTAACGATGATATTATTTTCTCTGAAGAAGGTTTAGATGAACTCCTCAATTCTACCTAACTCTGCCTCGAAAAAGGCATATGTCTAGGCCTTCTCTTTCATTATCTACTCCCATGTGCACTCCAAATGAAATACAATATGGAGAACCACGTTTTCCTTTCATAATTATGGTGTTTGAGTCTGTTTGAACATATTTTAAATTCATTGTTTGTGGTACATGTTATCTCCCATTAGACAGGTATTGGTTTATGCACTAAATCACTTGGACAAATACAAAGAAAAGTCCTAAAAAAAAATTCGTTCAAATTTAAACTTGAGATCTTATGATTTTCAACCAACAAATACAAAGAAAAGTCCTAAAAAAAAAATTCGTTGAAATTTAAACTTGAGATCTTATGATTTTCAACCAACCACACCCTTGAATGCATAGACATCATTTTTTGTTGCTAGTGTATTTCCAGGTGTCCTTTTTTTTTTTGTGTTAAACTAAAACTTGTCTTTTACTTAACAATTATTATATTTTTAATAAAGATGATAGCATATTGATTAAGAGGAGTATCTTCTCTTTTGTAGCCATGTGGTGGTTTGAATTAGTGGGGTTCTAGGTTTAACAATAATCACATATTTAATCAAGATGTTAAGTTGAAATTTTTATCTTTTCTTGAGAATTTGTTTAATAATGGTGTTTAGTGGATTTATTTGGCAAATATAGACAATATTCAAAAAACACTCAATTAACATACATTGAAAAGAAAAAAGAAAACAGAAAAGCATCAAAGAATGTGGTGCAATGGATGGTATTGTTCCTCTCTTAACCAGAGATGTTAGATTCGAGTCATGGATATGAAAATTTTCTTGGTATGAAACGCTTATCCGCGAATGAGACTCTAAGTGGACTCTAATACAAATACTGAACACCGAATTAAAAAAAAAACAGAAAAAATAAACAAACAAATCTAGTAACTATAATTGAAGAGAAACCTCTCATTAATTTGTTTCAAAGAAAATAGGAATGATAATTAATACATATACTAAGTCTTTATTTTATGAGATTTTGGTAAAACCAACCACTTACTCATACATGAACAAGACATAAATAAATATAAATATAATGAGAGCACCAAGTAGCCAATTTTGGTACCCATAAATTTATGAAATGAGTTGTCTATAGTTTTCATAATTTGGTGGCCTTTCATTGAACTTCCAATAAGATCACAACTTGTTAGTTCACATGTATAATTCTAAGAGTCACCATCAATTGATTTCAAAAGAATTATTCCTCTCAAAAGTAAGGACTCATAGGAAGTTAGAAGCAAGTAGAGTAAAAGGCGGGTAAAACGCCATTACTCAGCAAAGAAAATCTAAATTTGTGCCATCTATTCAATTTCCTTTCTTGGGAAGAGACGGAAAATGTGCTCAATATCTTATGAAGTACTTCAAATCTATCGAAAAAGGATGTGGCAGTAAATTCCGTAACTTTGTTTAGAATTAGGTGTTCGGTAATGTAGGAAGACTTGTTATGCAATTATTTGCGATGAAATAGATTCAAGCATCCAATTCAGTAGATCTACAACAAATAACAATTTGAGTTTTTATAACTATAAATTTATGTTTTGGGAGTTTCGCTTTTTAATGTTATAATATCAATTTTTTGTCTTTATTAGAATCTAAACTTATAATATAGAATTTGATTCATATATTATGTGTTGCACTCTTTATCTCTAGATTTAATTCTTTTAAGGCAATTTATGTTTTGGAGACTTGAAATTCACATTTCTTAGAATAAAATTAAAATGCCTATTGTACATTCCATTGCAAGTTGCTAGTGGAATCGTTCTCAACATGTTCTTTTGATAAGCTTTGAATTCTTTCTAGAAAGAATAACATAGCAAAAGAGGTTTAAAAAGTATATTTGGTCCAAATATTATGCTTATAAAGGTTCTTTTTCTTCAATTATTTTTTTATCTCAATGTTTATTTTGAATTGGTTATAGTGTTCCCTTGCTTTCTTGAGATTTTTGCAATTTGGTACACATTTAAGGAAGTAGTAATAAATAAATAAATTAACTTCAAAAAATAGTTTCAAATTTAGCTCATGAATAATACTAGGGGAAAATCATTATACCATTCTAAGATTAAAATTAAATAATTTTACCACTATTTGGTCATTTAAAATGGAATTCTAATATTCTAGGACAAATTAAGATAATCTGATAGTATAAAAGTTGATATCTATAATTAATAACTAACTATTTTCCAACATATATTAAAATGAACTAAGCCAAATTTGATGTATTTTTTAAAATACAAATAATTAAGGAAATGAGAATTGTGAAAGCCAAAACACTAGAATTCAAGATGACAATATCTCTTAATTATTATTATTAATAAATAATAATAATAATAATAACCTAAAAACTCACTAAATATTCCAATTATATTACACAAAAAAAAAAAAAAAAAC